>NW_009911548.1:9772-32262 GCF_000696875.1 Nestor notabilis | reverse complement strand
CGGGTCAGCATCATCCTGGCGTTCGCTGAGGAACGGGAGGATGTGGTGGATGAACATGCCAAGCTCATAGCAATGCGCAGGGGCACGTATGACCCAACCACGCACCACGTGCAGGTACCAGTGTGGGGAAGAAAGGGGGGAGGCTGCTCACCTGTACTCTCACTTGTTAGTTGAATGTTTGCCCTCTTGCTGTAGGAGAGGTGCTTTTCCCCAGTTACAGTAGACAAATCTGCCTGTAAGTATTGCATGTGTCATTATTCTGATTAGACATAAGGAAGAAGTTCTTTCCTCTGAGGGTGCTGAGGCGCTGGCACAGGGTGCCCAGAGAAGCTGTAGCTGCCCCATCCCTGGCAGTGTTCAAGGCCAGGTTGGACCGGCCTTAGGGCAACCTGGTCTAGTGGAAGGTGTCCCTGCCTGTGGTAGGCAGGGTAGGACCTGATGATCTTCAAGGTCCCTTCCAACCCAAACCATTCTGTAATTCAGTGTGATTATAAATGCTGGGATTTGGCCCACCATTGCGGAGCTGGGGAAGCAGATGGAGAGATGGGACAAAAGTCCTGTTGCAACAGCAATGACGTGGAGGAGAGGCAGAAATGGGGAATGCCACAGGAATGGGGAGGAATGAATTAACAATTTTTTTATTTATGTCATCCTCTTAGGACTATTTTCTGGTTTAAAAACCAGTTGAGAACAGCTAATCTCCCCACGCAAAAGTGTTTTGGTTTGTCTGTGCCAGTGAATTGGCCACCTTATTAATCTACCAGTTATTATTAACAGTTATCTTCCTGGGTGACTGGGGGTGGTGGATACTCTATTTATAATGATTTTTTGCATTTGCAAATGCGTTAATGTCTTGAGGGGAAAAAAAAAGTCATTATATTTTTCTATTCCAATCATTTGTTGGTGACTGGTTGTCACAGACTATAGGCTCTCTTAAGAGCTGGGATCTGCCTAGCAGAAGCAGCTTCTGAGCGCACCTGCAGTGTCATACCATTCAGGTAACATCTTGTGTAATCCCTTGTAATTCAGTTAGGTAGGGCTCAGTTGGTTTGAAACTGCTAGAATTGTGTTCACATGCTAGAATTTCTTAAAATGAAATAATAAAAATTCCAAAAAAGTTAATACTGGCTGAATAGACAAAGATAAGACATGAGCAAATAGTGTAATAAGCAAGTCAGAAAAGCCGACTATTATAAGCTTACTGGAAAATAATGTTTCTTTTACTAAGCCAATAACACTATGTGGGACTAATTTTCTAATTGCAATGTTAGTGTTATAAATGTGATTGTGTTATGTGCTATTCATTTAAAGACAAGACAAGGCTTGGAGGGTTGTTACACCTGCTCTGCGACCTATTTTCTGCGTTGGACAACTCAGGGTCCAAGTTTCCACACCAGAGCATGTAAAGCCAGTAAAGTCAGCTCTAGTGAGGTGCCTCAGTGTGGGCTGGGATGCTCATTCACCCAAATGGAGGAATAGGATTCTGAATGGAAAGGAATTTGTCAGCATCCAGGATATTTGCAAAAGGCTCAGTTATATAGATGACTTCCTAAGAAACACTGACAGCACAGTGTCTGTACACTTTGACCAGTGGGCATGTTTGTGTGTCAGACACGAGCTGCACTGAGATAACAGAGCTTTCAGCTTCTCAATAATAATGAAAAAGGACAAAACCCACCTGTTTGGCGAGGTGCACATGCATTGTGTCATCCAGACGATTTTCACTTATTCTGGCAATGCCATTTCAGACAATTCTTGCTCTATCCACTAACTTGCTTCTCTTCTGTTCTTCTCATGCTCTTCTGTAACTTTTATCCAGGCATCTTTGCACTGAAACATGGATCTATTTGTAATGGTGCGTTTCATTCTTGTCTCCCTTCACACGGGCCCTGGCAGTGGAGTAGCATGGAGACCATTGTCAGTGCGCAACTGAAAGACCACCGATCTATGAACCCCTGTCCTGTTTACGATGAGGTCTCAAGGAAACTGATCCTGTTCTTCATAGCTGTCCCAGGAAAGATCTCTGAGCAGCATCAGCTCAGGACAAAGATCAACCTGGTACGTCTCTGCTATGTCACTAGCATGGACCATGGGCAGACCTGGAGCGCTGCCCAGGATGTCACCAACAGTACCATTAGCACTGAGTACAAGAACTGGGCCACTTTTGCAGTGGGACCAGGTCATGGATTACAATTGCTCAACGAGGCCCGGAGCCTTGTGATTCCTGCCTATGCCTATCGTATCTTGCACCCTAAACAACACCCCACTCCTCATGCCTTCTGCTTCATCAGCTCTGATCATGGGACAACGTGGGAAATGGGGAACTTTGTCGGGGAGGAGAGTGCAGTGGAGTGCCAGGTCGCAGAGGTGCATACCTGTGGCAGGAAGGTCCTCTACTGCAATGCAAGGAGCAGCAGGGGAGCCAGAATCCAGGCTGTCAGCTACAACCATGGGGTGGACTTTGAGGGAGGCCAGAGGGTTGAAATGCTGGTAGAACCTCCCTCTGGCTGTCACGGAAGTGTAACTGCCTTCCCACCTCCACCTGGTGCCAGATGCCAAGACAGCTGGTTGCTCTATGCTCATCCTACAGACCCAAAGGGTCGAAGAGATTTGGGAGTTTACCTCAACAAAAGCCCTTTAAATCCAGCACACTGGACACAACCAAGCATCCTCTTCAAGGGCCTGTGTGCCTATTCAGATCTGCAGTACATGGGGGTTGGGCCAGACAGCTCACCCTTGTTCTCTTGCCTCTTTGAATATGGGACCCACCGACAATGTGAAGAGATAATCTTTGTAATGTTCACTTTGAAGCAAGCCTTTCCATCAGAGTGCTGAGACTTCAGCCTTTCCATCATCAACCCTCTGAAAACCACCTTTGCTGATATTTCTTTTCACTGACACTTCTCATCTTCCAGCAAAACGTTTTTTCTACTCCTCCTGTGCCCTTATTTTGGCATTGGCTCGTGGCATCTGTAGATTGCAAAGTCTATTAAACCTAGTAAAATCGAATATGTGTTTAGTTTTGTTTTCTGTTGCTTGTTCTCCCTTCTTGCCTTCCCCTTTGGCTGCTATTTCAAGCATCACGTGCTTAAAACAAGCGTGACCTTTGTATAGGGCCTTTCGCCTTGAGGCCTCTGATAGGCTTGATTAGGGGCAACACAGGGCTTATGTGGGAACAGATGGCAGTGATTTTATGTGAGCTGAATTCAGTAAGTTGTGGAGAAAGGGCCAGAGAGGACACTGAGATGACTGCCTTATGGCTGCAGTTGCCTTCTTCAGAAAAGTGCTTTGTTAGGTGTGATGCTTCTTGCAGTCAGTGTGGGACTTGCTGGCAACACTGGATTTCGGGGTTTGTTGTCTTCATTTCAGCAAGGCCAAGGGAAGCCTTGTTCTCGGGATATTCCTTGCTCACTTCTGTGGTGGTTTTGGGATTGCCTTGCTGAATTGTCCCCCAGGGACTTCTGTCTTACTTAGGCTTCTCCTTACTTCCCGTGCTGTACATTCTTGCTTATTTGCCCTTTTGCTTACACTGCACTGAGAAGCTGGTTTCTCATGTAAGAAAACTTGTGCTCCAGCTGCTCCCTCTCCCTGGGCAGTGACAGTAGGACCCGTGTAGGACATCAGGCTGTGGTTTGGGACCCTGCATGTCTGGGGACAGGACAAGTGGCAGAAATGGCATTTTGCCTGTATCAGAACTGCAGGATCAAGACAGGGCTGCAGAGGGAGCTCCCAATTTGTAGTGAGGAGGGGAAATACTTGCTCTTTTGAGCACAAGTGCTATGATCCACGCAGCAACTGCTCTTATTGCTGGCAACCCAATGTCTTGCAGGCATAGCTGCTGTTATTACACAGTATTATTGGCATGTGAGGCAGTGTGACAAACAAGTGACATTGCCCCACTTCCAGCAAATTGCAAAGGCGGAGAGTGTCTTTGGTGTCAGAGGACCTGACCAAGCCCAGAGAGTGCTGAAGCTGGAAAGCTTTACAACACACACGGATTTTCAGCAGGTGTTTGAAGGACACAGCCCCAGTTCCAGTGAGAGAGACTATTCTGTGGCTATGGTGTGGTTTGAAAGGAGGCATTATGAACTGAGTAGACACAGGGAGTGACCAGAAATGAATGGGTACCAAGGGAGACACATCAGAGCAAACGGAGGGAGGAAAGCTTTACCCATGCCTCTGGACAAAATCCTGCTTTATGAACCAGACTGTGCTTGTTTGCTGTGTGCTGTGTTTCTGTGTGTGCACATGTGGAATGGCTCCAAGGAAAATATGTTTGTTTGCTCTATTGATGGAGAAAAATACCTGCTTTCTAGAGCTCTCTCAGAACACGTCCCCTTTGGGGAAAGCTAGCAGGTCCCGTAAGATCCTTTGCACTCTCACTGCTCAGGTCTATGAGTCTCTGCCAGATCTGTGTCCCCACTCTTGCCTTTTATTGCTGCTAGCTTTCAGGGACAGTGGGAGTTGAGGCTCTGATTTTTCTCATCTAGGTTTGTTTCAGGGCACCTGGAGACTGCAGGTACCAAGGGAGTGAAGAGATCTCATGGCCTTCACAATGCACCTGTAATTTGCCAAGCCCTTCTCAAGCAGCAGGTCAGTAACATGCTGGGCTGGAGTAGCACAGAATGGCTCAGCTAATCAGTACTTTGTGAGTATTACTCATGTGCTCTTTACATGTCGGCCAGAGTCAAAATACACCTTTGTGGCCAATAGGCTGTTGACTAATGAGGGAATGTTGTATTTAGACTTCAACTGACTGCTGTCCTATGGACTTAACCTCCCTTGTCAGCATACTATGAAATCCTTTTGTTTTATGACATGAAAATGCATTTTTGAGAACTTTTCACCTGACCAAGTCTGGCAGTGCCCATGCAGTGCACAGGCTGGATATATGGGGGGTAGCTGGGAGACCACTGTGCATCTTGAATGATGCTACAGACAGTATTTATCCACTGATTATGGGCAGGCTGGTGAGTTCGCAGCCAGCTGGTACAATAGTACCTGGACATCTGTAGCAAACCCAGTTTAGGTAAAGTGTTTATTGCAATGTCTGAGAGACAACCTGGAATAATACCCTAATGTGGGGTGAAATAATGTTTGCTTTGTCCATAGACTGCCAGAGCTGCAATTTTTGATTATCCAACATCAAAATGTGTCCCAGTTCTTTGTCTGTGGCCTCATTCTCTCAAGTAAGTTTAAAGGAAATACTGCTGCGGGTGCAGTTACCTAAAAGCTTCTATTGAGTCTGGGCTGGATTTGTCTGACCAACGTACCTGTTATTCTTTTGTTTTACAAGTGTAGCTCTTACATGGTGCTTTGTCCTGGCTCTGGGATGACAGTGTGGTCTATTTGAAGCACATCCTATTCCTTGTGGAAATCAAAGGGCTGTGCTGGCTCCATTTGTAGTATCACCTGGCATGTTACTGGTGCAGGCTGAACACTGCACTCCCCCTCTATGATAAACACTCTAGCTCTCCTCTAGATAACTTCTCTAATCTCTCCTTCCTTAGATCCACTCACCGGCCTTCTCTGACACAGCCATGAATGGGAAGAAGAAGAATGCGTATCTCCTGCAGAACAGCCTCTTGTCTGTGTGGGACAGAAGAAGTTACCGCTGTCCTTTGGGAATCAGGTGGTTGAGGGCATGTACAAACTTGTTTGCTGACCATGCAGGGAACGGTCTGTCTCCAGCACTGCAGAATTCACATGCCAGAGCAATAAGAAGTAAACCAGATGCATTTTCCTCTTCAGGCAGTGTTGCAAATGAGCCATGCGGATCGTGTGTTTATGTTAGGGGATTGGGATTCACATTTTGAGCAGCTGGAGCTGTACTGTGCCGCTTTTAAGACTAAGAGATACAGAAACCATCCTGCACATCTCATTGGCACAATCATCACATGTGTTTGGATCCCATACATTTGTTTATGTCTCCAAGTCAAGGAGGTGTGTGTGGCTGGACAGGGATTCACATGTGTGAAGGAAATAGCAGCAGCTTGCTAAAAACTGGTGGTAAGTTGTTGGTGGGATGGACAGGAGTTAAGTATTAGGCCAATCAGTCTCAAATGTTTAACTAAGGCTTGTACTTCTCTGTTACCTTGTGTTAACTTGCAGTAGATCAGACGCTCTCCAAACACAGTTTTGTTTCAGCAAAACTCGTGTTGTTCAGCAGCTCTGTCCACTTTGCACCCACGTATGGGTCTGTTGCATGGAGAGCACTGTGAGGTCAAGCAGGGGTTTGACATTCAGAGCTGTTCTGCTTTATGCTGCAGCTGTGCTCCTGAGAAGCTACTCAAAGTATCAGAAATCCCAAAGAGTTGGTACAGGCAAGGCTAGAGCAGCACATTATGGCCAATTAGGGCTTTCAAAGGAGCTGCACAGTCCCTTTGCCATATGCACCACTCTTCTCAGTGGAGAGAATAGGATTTGTAACCACTCTGTAGCTTACAAGAGCTTACAGCAAAATCTGACCCCATTTAGGCACCTGAATCCATGGGAGTCTGGCTCCTAAAGCACTGTATGGATCTATGTGCAGCTGAAGGGCAGTTTCAGCTGAGCTGATTTTGGTCTGTAGACAGTGCTTGCTCAGAGTGGACAGGAAGCCCTGCATGATGCAGTTCTGCCCTTTCAGCAGGGTCCTATGCCAGTGGCGCAACTTTGAATTGCTAGTGCCCACAGTTCAATCTCAGTGGCAGAGATTAAGCTGGACAATGCAGAGCAGATGTCTAGATAACTGGCAGCACCATGAAGGCTGGGAGGGACAAATGCTGAGCTGCACTGGTTCACTCTCAAGACCCACAAATTCTGGTCTCTCCCAGTTTGGTGATTAAGTTGCTCTCTCCTGCCATGCTGTGCACAGGGGCAGTACTCTGACATGATCTAGCTACTGTGGTTCCAGCATTCCTGGCTCTGGGAGGTAAGGGTTGCATAGGCCCAGTAGCGTCTGTGCCTTTCCTGGGGAACTCCCCTGTGTACTCTGGGTCCCAGACAGAGTCCCAGCTCTGCTGCTGCTTTTAGCTATGGATCAGATGTCCAGAAGTGCTGCTTGCAAAAGCAGTGTGGTTGGAAGTACAGGGTAATCAAATTTGCACTACAGGCAGTGCCCCTAGCAGTGTCCTTGCTTGCTGCAAATGTGCCCCTCATTGCTCTGCCTTGGAGATGCAGCACTGAGTGTGCCACAGAGGAGGGGCAGATGTACAACGAGAAGGGAAGTGAAAGCTCCAGTTCTCCCCACTCCGAGGCAGGTTACCAGACATGGCTTTGTTCCACCGCACCGCTGGGGATTTAGAGTAGGAATCATCTTTGAATCTATCTCACAGTAGCTGACAGGGAGCTTTGGTCACAAATCCCCAAACTGAATCAGCCTGCTTGTAAGTCTGCTTCTGTGCATGGAAACACACAGGGGTAACTTTCTCTGCAGTTCTTTAAAGTCCCCTCCTCACACCTAGCTAGATGTGAAGACTAGGCAAGGCAGGAATGGGACAATCAGTGCTAAATATCCTAATGCACAGTGTGTTTCTGATCAGTCTGCAGTTTATTTAATCCCCATGGAGACCTGTCATGGGTAGGACATACAGACAGGAAAAAGATGGAAACTCAGAGGGTCTGGCAAGAGATCATACATGGGATGGCAGGCCACCAAAGCCTAGGGGACTGAATTGGTGGGGGAGTAGAAGACATTCCCAGCTGGGACTTTCCAATATGAAGTATCAGGACACGAAGGGGGAGGGAGAGGCAGGGAACATGGGCTTGCTACTCGCTTCAGCTGCAGCATGAAGAGGGAGAACGGGGGCTGCAGTAACATGTCACGCTCACTCTCTGAGCTGTTTGAGTTGAGGAAGTTGTCCGTGGCTGAGTTTCCTTTCCCTCTCTGTACTACTGAAACAGGAAGCTGGTGAGCTGAAGCTGCCTGATCGTTACACACAGACACACAGGCAGCTCTGGCAGCTCCTGAATTGACATTCAGGTCTCCTCCAGCTCCAGCGATGGATCAGTGCTGGTACCACGGCAACATCACTCGCTCCAGAGCCGAAGACCTGCTCTCCAAAGTAGGCAAGGATGGCAGCTTCCTTGTGCGGGCCAGTGAGTCAATAGCTTCGGCATATGCACTCTGCGTGCTGTAAGTACAGCTCTCAAACTCTTTGGTCCCCACTTGTGCAGGGTGTTACGCCCTATATCTTCCTCAGCACAGTTGCTGTGGCCACTGGGAAGGTGAATTCCCCACCAGAGCATGGCTGGTTTCACCTGACTGGGCCACTGATTAGGGAAGGGTTGGGAACAGGGCCAGGCTGAACAAAACAATGTTCTTTTACTACAATACTGCTCATGCTACTCCTGCCCCTGGTTCAAAAGGAGAGAATAATCAAAGAGACTGTGGCTGTGTTCTGAGAAAAAATAACCCCTTGGCCTCTTTGTTAACTACTTGGGTCAGGTATTTACATTGAACAACTCAAGTACTGAGCTTGGTACCTGCCTGGGCACTTTCCTTGCACTGTGCAGTGTGTGTTTGATACACCTGCTTGTACAGTGCTGTATCCCTTCAGCAAAAGGCTTGAAATACTTCCTGGAGCTGTGCATGATATGCCTGGCACAGCAGTGATGCTACCTGCATCATTAATGTGGCTCACGAGGTAGATATTTCATGTGGGAGAGAAGTGCTGGCAGCCCTATCTGTGTCCCCGCTTTCTGGGCTGGGAATAGGAACCAGAGCAAGACCTTCTGCCCTGGGTTTGTGAGGAGCAGGTGTTATTCCTGGAGGCAGGAATAAGAGGAGACTGAAATCAGTAGGTGAAATACGAGGCATTTCACTTTGCGTTACAGAGAGCTAAGATAGTTTCTCTCTGCTTAGGAAATACCACAAGAGTCTCTCTGTGGGATCCTCTTTGCTGCCATTGCACAGCAGGTTAACAGAATTCATTTTCATCCTTACACCACATTAAATTACAAGCAGATTTCTCAGTGTCGTTTCTTTCTGAAAGTCTGTTTCTTGCAGTGGCAACGGTGGTGCTGCTGTTTATAACTCTGGTCTAACTGCTTGTCTCTGAGGTCAGGCTTCTGGTGACAGCACTGGCCGCTGCAGAGGAGTCATCTGCAGCAAGCATGGGGCTGGGTAACTGCCCTCTGAGCGTAGGTGTTGGGGATGGGTGGCTGGGTGATGGGTGTTCACAGAGTGCAGGGAGTCTCCGTGCCTGCCTGTTAACGTGTTTGTAATAACATGGGGAAGGGTCGTGTCATGCTGGAGGGAGGAGAGAAAGAAGGGCACCTGCAGATAAATAGCCAGGACAAGCAGGAGGAAGGAGGGGCAATCATGTAGCATGAGCAAAGGGCCCAAGTTGTGAGTTGGGGAACATTGTACTGCTGCTTCCATTGAGCATTTTTAGTATGAGCCCTTTGATTTGCCTTCTAGCTAGTATGTACACAAAACATTTTTACCAAGTGATAGTGGGGATTATAGAAAGGGAAGGTGCTGTAAGAATGTCTACTAACATGCATTTGCATAAATTTTTCCACTGTAAATGTTTATGCAGCCAACTTTGAAAGCCTTTTGTGACTTGAGAGACATGGGATCAGGAAACAGAAACAATATCATGACCAGGATTTTCTGAACCGGGAGCCAAAGGTTATGTTCTTAAATCCATTCTGAGGTGGCTAACATGAATGGCTTCATTAAAGGAAAGGGGAGCACCCAGCCTTGTCAGCCAATAGTAGCTGGGTTGGTGAAGGACTAGTATTAATTACACTGAGAAATGTCACAAACTACTGTCAAAGTACCCAACAAGCTTTTAGCTTATGCTGGTTTGCAGTAAGCTTGTGAAGAGAAAGGGTTAAAGGTGGTGAATAAGTCCCTCTGAATGTCAGCTTTGCTGAAGCTGAAAACTTCCTCAGAGATGTATCAGTTTCAGCTGTGTTGCTGACTGGAAGGTGCTTGAATTTTGAGCTGTTTAGTCACTTCTCTTTAAAAAACAGAGAGGCTGGAGACAAAGAATGGGAGAGAGGAATTGAAAGCCTGCCTGCAAAAGGCTTTCACAAAAAGAAAGTGAGAAAGTGTTAACTGTATATAGATAAGGAAAGCAAAAAGCCATTAAATTTCCTCTGAAAAAGAATTGTATTCTACAAACCTCTAATATTTATTGGTCAGATGAGTCAAAATCCAGTAAAAGCACTTATTCTGTAATAGAATGAAATGGTTACTTTCTTGAAGAGCTGCTTTAGGAAAACAGGGTTTATAAAGAACACAGACAATAAGGGGGGGGAGGTGTATTTGCAGAACTTTCCTCCCCTGCTGTTCTGAAACTTGGAGCAGCAACGTTTAAGTTCGCAGAGAGCTGAGCGGTCAGCAAAAGCAGAGGGGACGCTCCTCCCTCTGCACTGCTGTCCTTTGCCCGCTGGGCACTGCCCCATAAAAGGCAAGAAGCAAAGCCTTTTTCCTCCTCCTTTCTGTGAGCTTGGGTCATCCGATCTGCCCGTTTATTGTCAGGAAATGGGCTCTTTAACTTACCTGGAGGGGAACGCCTGGATCTGAAATCAAAAAGAGTCTGCTCAGTGTTCGCAGCGCTGGTGTAGTTCCTTCCCGGGGTCTTCTGTTGGTGGTTCACGTGTGAATGGCTGCAGGATAAACACCGCTTCCAGAGATGACCCTCAGGCTAGCTGCAGCTTTGGGATCCCTTTCAGAGGACATTGCCTGTGAGATGCCATTTCCAGCCCGCTGTGAGTGACAGCCTGTCTCATGGTGCATTTAGCATCACACCTAGCAGAGTAGTCCTGCTTAGGATTTCCAGGGGCTCCCAATATGCACTTCATCACCTGTGCATAGAAACAGGAGAGGGCAGAGGAAATAAAAGCCTTGTCCTCTTTCCTCCTCTGGTTGGCTGAGAGTACAGAGAGATTACAAAGTACTTGGAGACGTGTTTAAGCTGAGGCTGATGTTTTATTTACCCCCCACATAGGCAGTGGTTGAGCAATTCTGAACTCAGCCCAGTTTCTAGGGAGGACCTGGAATGTGACAGTAATTGGGACCACGTAACTTGACAGTCAGGATGCTGTGGAGAGAAAGCCTAAGGGTAGAAATGGAGTAAGAGTCCCAGTCTTCCCCATCTACATGCAATAAATTAAGGGACCGAAAAAGAAGATTCTTGCTTTTGATCCTAGGAAGTGCTCCTCCCTGCTCCTGTCTCATCCATTAGCCCTTCTTTCAATTCCACTGATATTACCTGTCCTCACCTTAAAGCTCTGTAAAGAGATTTAAGCTGAGGACCTCTATTATGACAGCAGTCTCATAAGGCTGTGTGATGGGGCACTTTCTGTGAAGGTATCAAGGAGGGTCCTCTTGTGACACACAAGCCATTGAGCTGGTTTGTTAATCAGTTTCATAATCTATACACACACAAATTTTCTCTGTCGGCTGCATGAGCAGTTCTGCTTAGCCCTGTTTGCATATTGGCACAAGGAAGCGGTGTAAGAGAACTCTATTGACAGATAAAACCAAACTCCATGCCCTTCCTTGGGGCATATTCTCATTTGGTGTTGATTGCCATAAGCTTGGTGAAATCAGCAGTGTTGTGGCTATTCAAAGAAGTTAGGAGTTATGTCTATGACTTCCAACTCTGTACCAGATCCTCAGATGTGTGAATGAGTAGATGCCTGTGAAATGGTTTTCCATTGCTTAATGAAGTGGTACTGAGCTCTGGGAGCAGTTCTAATTCTTCTGTGTCCTTTGCATTAATGCCATCAAAAGATACAGGTTCATGTGGATACATGACAAAATCCTCCAAACACCCTGGGAAAATCCAGCTATGATTTATGAATATTTTCTTTTGATTTCCAATTGCTCTTTGTGACTCCTTGTATAAGGCTGCCTAAAATCCTGTCAATCTCTCCTGCATGGAGTGATTCTGAAAAGCGTATGATGAATAGACTCACAGTGTAATTGTAGAAGAGATTAGGACGTTTTATTGATTTGCCCATCTGGGGGGCTGACCTCAGCTAACATTTCATGACAATTCCACAGGTAACGCAGCGTTTCTCTTACAGCCAAGGAAGCTCTGAGAATGGATTCTGGTGTTTTCCTTTGAGAGGAAGGGGTTGAAACCAACATTGTTTATTGGGTTAAAGCCATAGTGTATGTTTTAACAGAGTGCTTTGCAGGTGATGGAAAAGATTTGATCAATCTGTTTTTTACTTGGGAGAAAGGTAAAAAATGTATTTTTCAGTCAATGCTGGTTGGGCAAGCTCCACAAAGCTCAGCAGCTGCAGGGGAAGGTCATGCTCACCACATTACAGCGCTGCTCATGCTTCCCTTGGGCACTGGGCAAAGGACTCCTCCACACCCCACGTCCCTGTCCCCTCTTAAGTAAGAATCTAATTGGATTTATCTGGGACAGAATGTTCATTGTGGCTGATACACAGATGCACGTGTGCAGTGTGCATTCACACTGGGATAGCGCAATGGGTTTTCATTTAGGCTGATGGTCAGGATTTGTGCATGAGAATGTGCCTAGCAATTAGCTGTCTATCTATGATTTAGCTGAAGTCTATTATTTGGTTTTTTCCAATACAAGTCAATGCACATACTAGCCCTCAATTTACTCATTCATTGCTGATTTTGGCCCTGTGTCTTTTGGATTTCTGCTTTTTTATCCCTTCCTGAGACACCTGCTCTACTGACAGCTAGAGCCATTTGGTGTTTTCTTTCTTTCCAGCCAGAAGAGTTGAATAACTCGCTCTGAGGCTGATGCTGGTAGCACTTTCTGCAGTCACATCTGCAAACATGTCTCATGACCACGAACACTTCAGGTTTGTGTTAGTTCACAGACTCCAGGGAAAGAAAGAGAGAGAAATGTTTAAAATCCATGTGCATGAAGCCACCTATGTGACTAGGGAGCTTCCGATAGCTTTTCTCATAGGGAGGGCTGCCACAGTGCAGTTGCTTCTGGACATGATCTAACTGTATCTCTTTTGATGTGTTCCAGGTTCAGGAATTGCGTTTATACCTATCGAATTCTGCCTGATAAAGAAAATAAGCTAATTGTCCAGGTAAGCCACGCTGTGTATTACTCTGTCCCACTAAGATGCACTTAAGACCATTCGCTGCTTTTTACTAAGTGGTTCTAACACCGAGAGAAAAAGTATAAAAGGAGTTAAACTAATGCCCCTGGCCAGCACAGTGCTAGTTTCCAGTCCACTGCTACGGAGACTTTGTGCTGCTGTGGCCATCAGCACATATGTGTATGCCTTTAACTCGGTGTCACTACCATGTTTTATATAACTGAGATCTTCAGCCCATGGAATACCTTTTCCTCTGAAGGCAGCCTCTTGCCAATACACCATGGATCTTTTCAATCCAAAACTGCAGCACAATTTATCTACACCTAGAGAATGTAAATTGAATTATGGTCTTGGTATCCAGAAAGTATCAGAATTGAGGGCAGGAGTTTCAGACCTTCTGCTTTAGGATCCCAAACAAGCCACTTCCTCTCCCTGAACCACCTCTCAGCCCTTGTTTTCTCAATATAGATCATGAAACTCGGGGTGGGTTGGGAGGCATGGTCTCTTACAGCCCCAAGAGGTGGACATGGGTCTACTCAGACGCAGTGGGGGGCTACAGCCTACCTATCCTCTTAGCACAGCCAGTGCTGCATAGGCATTTGCTGTAAACCAGAATGGAAGTGACTGTGCTACCCGCAAGCCCCTGTCTGCCCTGCTATTCAGAGTGGGTGTACGTTCGTTCCTTCTCAATTCAGATGACAATTAGCTTCCCACACTAGAAATACAGACTTATACCAAGTCCATGTGCAGCTCATACGGCTCACATGCAGCATGTTACTTGTGTATTTCCGGATGTGCTGCTTTAGGACATCAGTTTTTCTTTGAGATCTGCACCAAAGAGGCAGCGTATCTGCAACCAGAATGATCAGGTCAGTAAGAGCAGTTGAGCGTGGGCAGCTTGCTTTCAGCTGTGGGCTCTTGATAAGAATTGTGGATTGTATGTCCTGAGTGCCCACACACAGCCTGGCTCCCTTTGTGTGGCTCAGGCTGTTCTTAGGAGCCCCACTCAGATGCAGCTCTGCACAGACACTCTGTATTGCCACCAAGGCCAATTCGGGGTGCTGTGCTCCCAGGGCCAGCAGCATCAGTGCAGTGTCCCACTTGTCCTTGCCAGCTACAGCTGGTTTTCGCAGAGCCATTGGGATACCTCTGCCTCACTTGCCACGGCACTGCTGTTTCAGAGGAGAAACTGGCAGCAGGACACTGGGTCTGTATGCACTGCTGTGGCATGTCACCAGAGCTAATCCATCTTCCCAAAACACTGGGCAACACCATGTAGAGAATCCTGTACAGGCTTTGCAGGCTGCTAGTGTGGGGCCAGCACTTGGCTGGAACGAATAACCTGTCATTCCAGGCTGGCTCCACACAGTATGCTGCAGGCCATTTTTAGGAATGTTCGATATTTTTCCCCATCATCTGATATATCTCAGCCTTATTGTCCTAAATAATGTGTTTTGGCGTATTGTGCTGGTGGGATGATGTGTTATATATAATGTTAAGATAGCAATGGGCAGCTGTCATGCTGGATCAAGGGTTGTGACCGATGTCTGTCAGCACAGGCTTTCCTCACAACTCACACCTTCTTCACCTCATCACCTTCTAATTCTCCATAGAAAATTCTGCAGGGTATTATTTACAGAAAAATATGGTCTTGTGCTTTCTGGGGAGGGATTACTGGACTAGTTCTGGATCCAGTGAGTGTTATTAGGACTCCTTGGGATCTTTCTGAGTGAAACCTTTTGAAATCTTATAGATCTGTTAAGGAAATATGATAATCTAGAATTACACCCGAACCAATTCGTATGATTCTCTTGGGATCTGTGCTGTGATTGTGAGGGGGTTCTTTTGTTTATATGTTGTGGGATGCATAGGGACTGTGGTGGAATACCTTTGCATGCTGGGTTGCCAGGAGCTGTAGGCTGAATATCAGGAGTAAGCTAAATAAAGTGTGTTGCTAGATTATGTTTAGAAGACACAAACACCTCCTGCTTTGTGCTGCTTTATTCCAGTGCTAGGAGAGAGGCAGAAGAAGGGGGCTGGCTTCTTCTGGCAGGAGAGATGCAGTGAGAGTTGTAATTGAGGCTCAGAGCAAAACAGCCTCATGTTGTTGGCTGCTGTTCCTGGTACATTGTTCCAGCTGGGCCAGAATAGTTCTTGTGTGCAAGGACATAAAAGCTGTTGACTGGGAAGGAGGTTTAACATTTTTTTGAAATCCATTAAAAAGGAAAGAGCCTGCTTAATCCTATGGTAATCCTATGGAATTAGAACAGGTGTTAATACAGTAATCAGTGGATGCTTCTCATTTCTGGGTTTATTGAAAAAAACAACAAAATATAGGAAAGATTCAATACTAAATCCTGAAATTAGCCTGTATTGGTTACAAATACGGGCTGTAATTGTGCAATGTGACCTTCTTTGCCTGCACAGTGCTCCTTCCAGAAGCAAACATAGTTGTCTTCCTGCCCACATCTGGGCAGTTGTCTGGAAGGGACCTTAAAGATCATCCAGTTCCAACCCCCTGCCATGGGCAGAGGCACCTTCCACTAGAGCAGGTTGCTCCAAGCCCCTATGTCCAACCTGGCCTTGAACACTGCCAGGGATGGGGCAGCCACAGTTTCTCTGGGCACCCTGTGCCAGCGCCTCAGCACCCTCAGAGGGAAAAATTTCTTCCTGATGTCTAAGCTAAATCTCACCCCTGTCAGTGTAAAGCCATCCGTAAAGTTAAACAGGAAAAGTTCTGGTTTGGCCTTGTTGAACCTCATGAGGTTTGCATGGACCCACCTCTCCAGCCTGTCCAGGTCCCTCTGGATCCCATCCCTTCCCTCCAGCATGTCGCCCACTCCCCACAGCTCTTGGTGTCACCAGCAAACTTGCTGAGGGTGCATCGATCTCACTGTCCATGTTGCCAACAAAGATGTGGTCCCAAATTTGTCATATACATGCACAGCACTTAAGACAGCTCTCCCACTGCTGCTTTGTGGAGTATTTCTACCTTTAAAGCTGTAAGTTGCTTCACGTTTTTTTGAGCTTTGGAGAGTAGATTTAACTTAGCTCTTTTAATTAGAGCCTGGTCCTGTATTGGTGGAACAATGCTCAGTGTGATCTTTTGCATGGTTAAATCAGCTGTTCAAGTACAGGTGGGCAGAAGAGGAGGTGCATATTTTTGCATTCAAGTTGAAGGAAGAGATATTTGCATGTGTCCTGCCAGCATTTTGTGGCATGCCACATGATCTGCCATTGGGTCACTGCATCTGCACCAGCTCTCAGCACTTAGCATAGGCAGGAATCCCTCTTGCCTGCCGTACCTGGAATCAAACTGGTATCCTCCCAAAACATACCAGTCTGTAGTGGATGCAGTCATAGACTTTCTTTAAACACAAATGGAATTTTTTTCCCTTCTTTTCTGGGACTGCAGAATTTTCTCCTTCCATTACTTGAGACTTCAATACACAGATAAAAAAAAACCTGGCTTGGATGAATCAAACTTGCATCCTGCTGATGAAAGCATATTTAAGGAAGTCTGAGAGGAGTAACAAACCCCCCTTGAAACACACAATCTGTAAGAGCGAGTAGAGATCTTTGTCCTTAGTCTGAGAACAATTAGTCATCAAGATGTGTCTGTTACCCTGAAGATACTCACTGTAGTAAACCACTGAGAACTGAGAAACTGAGACAGGAAGAGAGCAAAGAGTTGCACAGAGATCCAGGAGCAGGGGTATGAGGCTGGAAATCAGCTGCCCCTGAGTTAGCCTGGCTGCTGCCTGCCTTGGGCAAGTCACAGCTGGAGTACTTAACTTCTATAAAAGCATACATGATTTTCCCTTGCTCAAATGGGCAGGTGTAATTAATGTGGAGTTGTTGGAAGTTTGGGGACAAGCTGAGTGTAATAATGTTTGTGCAAAGAGAGAAAGAGCAGCAAAGGGGTCCTTGAGGATTACAAGATCAAACTAGGCACTAAAGACAAACTAAAGGTACTAAAATTGTCTTTCTAAGCCAGGCATCTATGTTCAGTTCTTGCCACCCAGATTCATAGAAGATAAAACTTTCCTATGTTGTCATTTAAATAATCTCACACAGCTAGCTGAGGTGTGAGTATGACCCTCATCACTGCATAATCTGAATTCCTTGTGATCTTAGCATCTCCTCAATTAGAAGGAGTACTCTTGTTCCCGCTTTATAAATGGGGAACTCAGTCCCAGTCTGAGGATTATGTTACCAAAAATAATTTTAAATAGCTGTCCCTTGCTGACCCTACCAGGATGAGTGGATGTGTTATACATCTGTATTCATCCCCTCTCATCTCAGACGAGCAGTTGAAGTGAGTCAAAGCTGATCTGTATCTCTGTAGTCAGTGGGGAAGAAATAGGTTTCTGATCTGGGTGGGCTAAACTGTCTTTGGCAGGTCCTGTCTCTGTTGGTTAAAGAGCCCAGAAAGCCCCCTTAGACTGCCAGACTCGGCAGGCTGCAGTCAGGTAAGGAGATTCCCATGGCGGCTGACTCTTGTTGGGTGTGAGAAGGCGGTGAGGTCAAAAGCTGCTGTTGAAAAACTGATACTGCCTTTACCTGATGTTTTACCCTGTACTGCCTTTATATGCTGCATTGTTAAAAGGTCACTGTTAAGAGTATAACCTGCCTTATGAGTAAAGATGCTTGAAAAAGGTGGTGAGAAGGAGGAAGACATGGGCGTTGACTAATCAGTGAATATGGTACAGGGTAGTGTGGTATCATCGCTAAAACCCTGTGGAGTTTGATCTCTCTGGATTTCTGGATCATCTCAAATAGGAGTTCACAACTTGTATTATCTGAGGGCTGTTTGGCAATCTAGCTGCTGCGCAGTCATTTCTCAGTGGCAGCTAGATTGCATCTTAGTTTATGCCTACAGTCTTATCAGATAACACTTCATAGGTTGGTAGCAGGATCAAGAACTCATGACACTCTGGGTGAAGGCTGGGAGGAGGGCATGATGGGCAAATGTCAACATGGCACAAACAGGGCTGTCACCAAAGATGCCTTTGCTAAAAGTCAGAGAGTGAGAGTAAACAAGCTTCAGCTTGTCTCTAAAGGTGGAGTCTCCTTAATAAACTGGGGCATCTGCAGAGCAGGCTTTTGGTAGCTCAGTGCCATGGACAGATGTTATACTCGTGTGCTGTATCCTCCTGTGCTGGACAGCACAGTTTGGCCTCTTAAGTCTGAAGAAGCTGCAGCCTCCAATTGCTTTCCCATGGGCACAACCTGGTGCTTTAGCTCAGTCACATAATATTCCCATTCTGCAACCCAGAACTTGAACCAGACACACTTGTCCACCACCTCAGGGTTCAGGCCTCACACAGCCACGGCTGCTTCCTTCTGGCAAGGGAATTCCTTCCTTCTGCTTCTTGCCAACCTGTTTTGTTTTTTTCTTGTCTTACCATTAACTCTACTGTCTTCATATCACTAGTTGAGCTCTTGCTTTAAGTTGTGAACTTGCCTGAAATACTACTGTCAAAGATCCAGGATCCAGTCACCAATAATGCCTTGAATGTGGTTTGTATCTTTTAGCTGCCCCATAGGAGAGGGCAGAAATAGAGCTTGGCTTGAGCAGAAGTAGGAACCATGTTGCATCTTCAAGCAAAATGGAAAATCAAAGGAAGAGCATTCAGGTGAAATGTTTCATTTTGATTTTGAGCTTCTCAGAAGTTACCACAGTGTTGCTGGGATGTTGAAGAAAAATTGTATTTCAGATGGAAAAACTGGATCATCCTTTTGAAAAAGTCCAGATAAGCAACTCTGAACTTTTCACCTTGGTTTTTTTATATTAATGGGGAAGAGAGGGGTTGAGCAAAGACTGAGCCTCGCACAGCACGTGCTCCAACCCCCTTCAGTTTTTAAATAAACTTTTTCTTTTTTGCTTTGAGCAAAACTGACCAGCTCCAGAGTCTGGCAATTCCTGTGAGTTACTTGTTGTGAGAAGAAATTGCAAAAAGCTACCACCTTCTCACTCTGTGTAAGAGACTCTGTTATAGTATGGAAAACATTAGTATATTGTAAAGTTACTGCCTGTCATTTATGTTCCGCTTCACCTTCCTGGGCTGTCCTGGCTGCCCGGCTCCTTGACAGAAAACAGCCGTGTGTGTGTGTGTGTCTTCCTGCACTCTGCTCCATGGGTCAATGAGGGAGATGCTCATTTTGCAGTTCTAGTGCCAGATCATAATTTCTGTGAGCATGAGCTTGCGTTTGTGCTGAAACTCACCATTGCTGCAAGGGCTTTATAACTATTACTTAGTTATACTTACAACTTGTTCCAAATAGCCTGACCCTATTTACTTGTCTTTTTTGCTGACTTCAGTGAAAATTAGGTGCCCTGGCAGTGCTGTTTTACACTGAGGGATTGTCTAGCTCTGTCTTTTCTGTAGTTTTTTCTAGTCTGATATGAGGCTGTGTGCAACAGGAAATAAATGGTGCTATGTGAGCGGTTAGAAAGCAGGCCAGCAGCTGTGACTCACTGTACTGACAGTGAAGCTGTAGGTTACCAGTGTACTCTCAGAAGGTAGGAGACCTGATAAATACTGTGTAAAGGGTCTGCTGAAACCCTCCCTCTCCAGCACACTTCTAGAAAGACATTTTGGAGAACGCATTGAGATTTTTACTTTGTTTTCGTATGGGTTGGTTAGAGCCCAGAATGACCAAAATCCTCTGTCCCTGAACAGGCAAGACATACAATGACAGGGCTGCCTGTTCACATCAGCTGGTTGGCAAAATTATCCCTTCCTCTAAGCAGAATTCATTCTGGCTTCTGCTTATGAGTCCTACAGGGTGGAGCTTGGAGCAGAAGCTTCATCTGGCAACTTGCTCCCAGAGCACAGACCTATGGCTGCCCATCCTGACGGCGTGGTCTGATAAGAGCCTGAATTTAGGTCAGTTCCTGCATTCCTGGTGTCACTGTTGTTGTCACCAATGTCAGTGGCAGTTGTCTGGCTGTGGCACATGCGGTACCAAGTCCTTTGTGAGCCCTTTGCAGAAGGATCATAGAATCATAGAATAGTTAGGGTTGGAAATGACCTTAAGATCATCTAGTTCCAACCCCCCCGCCATGAGCAGGGACACCACACATGCAAGGTTTTTGTTGTTCTCTTGGATACTTGGATACAAAATCCCAATTTGCTGTGCTGCTCTGACACGTGTGGCCAAGGAAAGGTTTTCCATAGTAAGGATTTTGTGATGTGCCTTGGATTTTGCTGATCTATTTATATCTGATTAAAACCTTTCTACTAGGAAATTGCACTTCAGCTGGTTTCAGAGGGAGATAATGCAGAGCAAAATCTTTTGTGTGATGCTCATCTATTCTCAGTGTTGCAGTCCTTCACAGCTTCTCTCAGAGCGCTGAGTAAAGATTTTGTACTTGCTCAAATTAATATCAAAACCTCATGGTCTCCAGTGGGGACAGGGCAGGCCTGTGTGTGCCCAAGGTACCCTTTGCAGGCTGCATGGAGACTGGAAGAAATCCACAGTCTCCTTGCAGCCAAGAGGCAATCGGCACTGTTGGCTTTCCTCTGTGTTGAAAGGCAGGACGAAACCAATTGTCCCATCAAGAAGGATGTTTTTGGGACACACCAGTTACTAGTTACTATCACAGAAATTTTGCTGTGCTCTTGGTACTGCTTTGGGAAAGAAGGACTGAAGTGTAAGTGGGGTGTTTACTTTTCTTGGATAGAAATAAGGGACAAGTGCACACTCAGATAGTACTTAGGAGCAGTGACTTGAAATAGGTTTAGGGAAGCACATTTCTAGTATGCCCAAATACATAATTATATGAAGTTTCATTTTATTATTGAAAATGGTAGATACTCCAATGTGAGTATTTTTCAGTATAAGTTAATGTTTTAAATCAGTTTGTAAAATTCTTTACAGAGTAAAGGTCTTTATATGTAGGACTGAAAATAATTTGGTGTCAGGGCTTAGCAAAATCTGTGCAGTTCATCTTTCTGCAAACTATGCAAATCTGTTTATACAGGAAATTGTTTTTTCCGCTGTTGCATCTGAGGTAGGAATAAAGGTAAGGCATTTCACAGGTTCTGAAAAACTGAAAGAAGCAGCATTTAATAAGAGAACGAGGTGTTTCCTGAAACATGCACATTCCTGTTACTGAATCTCTCTGCGTGCAAAATTCTTCATACAAACAAACCATATCCAGCTTTTGTCTAGTTTGAAACCTTCCAGAATGTTTCCAGTTTCCTGAAAATATATTAAAAAACCCCCACAATTCAGAAAAGATGGCTTAGATCAGGTTAAAGTGATATTATTATTTTGTTTTTCAAGCTTCAAAAAATGAAATCAGATATTTGAAAGCTAAAGCATGCCATAAAGTAAAATCCCTTTATTAAGGGATTTCATTCCAATGAGTGAAATGCCAAAGAATGTCATCAATTTCTGTCACAGTTTGCCTTCCAATAAATGTGTTGTCATAAAGCCTTCATCACACTTAAACAATTGAAAATTGCAAATAGGTAATCCTCACCGAATGCACAAAAGCAACTTTTGGGGTGCTGTAAACTACTTTAAGATTCAGAAGGTAAAGATTAGGGCTGTTAAACAGTACCCAGTTTAACAATTATTGTTTTAGAAGAATAATTGTTTCACTGTATTATCCTTTCGAAAGGCTTTGGCCACCCACAAGCATGTACCCAGCAGCTCTTCCCACTCTGCTGGATCTTTCAGTTCCTGCTGTAAGAGCTGGAGTGCACATACAATCTAGTTTGCTCTTGACACAAAAGTGGGGCAGGGTCTTTGGGAGCAGGACAGGAATGAGTGGCTGGGAGCCTTTGTCTCCAATGACACACAAACTTCTTCCAGCTGCAAATAGACATTAGAAAGTTCTTGCTCTTCCCTCATTCTCCTGCAGATATTTCCATCCCAAATCAACTGTGTCTGTGGGCATGTTTTAAAGAAAGGACTAGTAACCTCTGCTCATGGAATGAGAACTGTAAGAAGGGTTGTTTTCTTTAAATAGGCTTTTCAAGTTAGCTACAATTGGTGCTTGAGAAGCCAAATGTATAATTCTTATTTCTTGAATTTCTGAAGTATTCTAAACCTCTTTTGGCAATTGGGGAAAAATAACTGAAAACTTACACAACCAAAATTATCAACAAGAATATACTCTAATTATTTTAGCAATTTAATGGGTGTTAGCTTTAGTCACGTAGTGTTTAAACCATTTGATTGTCTTATCCTTTTTGTATTTTATATTTCCAAAGACTTCTGATGAAGCTTCTTAACTGAATTTAAAATGTTCAGGGTGACAACAGATCATTTCCCTTTCAGCAGTGCGGTAATGAAGCACTAGGTTTTATTGCTTCTGTGCATTAAGGCATGGTGGGTCACAGAGAAAAGTACTCATTTTCAGGCAAGTCTTGAGTTGTTTTCTTAAAGAGAAGCTAATATATTATTGGTGCTGTATGAGGCTTTTTGTCCTG
>NW_009911548.1:0-9741 GCF_000696875.1 Nestor notabilis | reverse complement strand
TTGGAAAGAGTCTTGGCAAACACTGCTGTTGAATTTGTTTACAGTGAGTCTTAGGGCAAATATTGCCATCTGTGCAAAATTGTTTCTGCACTTGTTACTGACAAGGGGGTGCCTTTTCTTCTTTAGAGATGTATCTTAATTTGCTGATGTATCATTGCAGGCTGTGTTCCTGGTGCAGAGATGTAACTCATCCAGCAGCTCACAAAAGTAATACTTAGGCTCCAGTTCACTTGAGTGCTGTGCACCCTTAGGCAAGGGACTGCTAGACTCTACATGTGCTGCAACTTATTGCTGATATAAATACAAAATATAAAGTTACAATCACCTTTAAATAACAACATGTTCAATTTAAAGTTCTGATTACACATGTCCTTGTTAACATGTATTTTTGGTAAATGAAGTCTGCCTCTCCCATACTTTTCAAATTTACCTTTTGGTGGTTGAAGCTATCTTATGAAGTTTTAAAAGAAATTTAGAACCCTTTAGTTTTCAGATTGCTGCAGAAATGCAAAGCATGCAGGGCCTGATTTCAAATGACAAAATGGTTTAGGGAAATGAAACAACCTTTAGCAAAGATAGCTCAGATTCAGTCATTTCACAGTCTCTCTGACAGAATGAAGTCACAATGCAGCTTTTGATTGTTCCCAGGTCTTTGCCCTGCTGTCTGACTTCTTTTATCTTCAGTTCTTAACTTCTGACAGAGGTTTCCATCTTGCTTCTCCTCTGAAGGATAAGTTAGTTCCCTTCTGTTCCATCCCACAGCTCTAAAGCTTTTCTCTTCCAGTATTTTAAAAGATAACACACAACACAGCTGGGTTCATCAGTCCCCATGGGCAAAGTATAGCAAAGCTCTCTCTGAGTTCCATGTTAGCAAGGCTGTTAAGCCTGAATTAAAATTTCCAGATAACTCTGTATTAGACTCATTCTCCAAAACTTGACAGGGTTGTAGTGACGTGTGTTGTTTGAAAGTCTTAGTACATACGTATTCTTCGAGATTGAACACAGCAGAACCTACATGCAGCAAGCACTGGTTCACAGAGGCATTAGGTAGCCTTTCCAGTAGTTTGTCTTCATTGTGTGCCACATCTCTGTACATGCAAAACCAGAAAACTTGGGTTGGGTCCAATTTTAGGGGCAAAGTCTAACACAAAAGGTGCAACACCACATCTGTTATTTTTATTCCGGAGATGCAGTTCGTGGGAGAACATAAAAGAATAAGATTTGAAGGATGTTTTTTGTTTTGTGTTAGCTTTGTTTAATGGTGGTGCTCCTTCAGTCTGGATTCTCTATCTGTTAGGCATGGCTAACAGATAGAGGCATGGCTCAGTGCTTACTTTTAGTTGAGTAAGGGTTTGTCTTACTCATGCAGTAAATGAATGAACATTCAAGGGACAGTCCCTTGAAAGAAAGGACAAGTGGTCCTCTTTAGTGACAGAAAAATAGAAAACAGCTGCTGTAGCTTAAACCCTGAGAAATTTTGCAGGCAGAAGGCAGGAAATTGTAACACTAAGGTGCTTATCCTTATCTGTGCATTGCTTATGGTTTCTAATTATGCAATCCCAGAAAGTTATGCAGTATAATGTGGTGCATGCACCTGTTTCACATGGAGCTTCTGTCTGCATGACTTTGCTTCAGCAGTGTATCTTAAATAAGTATGACTTCGTTAATCTTACATTTTCTCTTTTCCACTGGATATTTTACGTAATTCATAGAATCATAGAATAGTTAGGGTTGGAAAGGACCTTAAGATCATCTAGTTCCAACCCCCCTGCCATGAGCAGGGACACCACACACTAAACTGTGTCGCCCAAGGCTCTGTCCAGCCTGGCCTTATATGCCTCCAGGGTTGGAGCATTCACAACTTCCTTGGGCAACCTATTCCAGTGCCTCACCACCCTCACTGTGAAGAACTTCTTCCTTATATCTAACCTAAACTTCCCCTGTTTAAGTTTAAAGCCATTACCCCCAGCATCCTTGTAGGCCCCTTTTAGGCACATTTAGTGCTTAGTGTCTGCTGAAACTGGGATTCATTCCGCACAGAAGACAATAGGGAAAGCAGAGAGCTGATTATGGATCCTCCAATGTCTGCCTGCGCAGGTTAGAGGAAACCCCCGGGAATGTAGTGTAGGAGTGATGTGAGCTGAGGGGTCCTGCCCAGCTGTGCAGGCAGAGCCAGTGTAGGCAGCCCTCACCTTTCTTGCAGGACTTCAAACCCCACAAGCTATTTCTGGGGATATATTTATTGCCTTATATAGAGGGAAAAGCTGTAGGGCACTTTGGAATTTCCACTGAGAAGCAAGTATCAGTGGCCTGCAATAATTTCCCCACTTCAGCTACAGTCAGCAGCGAGCAATGACAAAATCAGAACAAAGATCTCCATAAGCTGCCTTCAGAAATGATGACTGTTGCATTTGCTGCCTTGCTAGCTCTTGAGGACCTGTGTTTTTAAGCTTGTCTTGGTAATTACTAGAGATAGAACCTTTATGAAGAAATTAAAGCAGAAATTTTAATTTTACTTCAAGTGATGAAGCTTTTCAGTGGAAACCCAAAAGGCACAATCTTGTGATAGAATCCCAAAAGTTGTTTGAAGTAGCGTATTCCAAGACTTTTACTTAAATTCTACCCACACACTATAGAAGTGCTAAGAAAAAATTGCATCAGATTCCCATAGATTTGCAGTCCTTGCTCATTCATCACCAGCTCATCTGACTTGCACCCTGTAGCTAAATTTAATACCAGTCCCTCATGTTCTATCATGGAACTGTGCTGATGTTTGCTTGTTGTTGATATAAATCATTTTTATTCTAACACGGAGAAATGCTGAAAGAGTTCCTTGCTCAGGGGGTTTCTCTTGGTGCTACAAGTTGGATCATTATATGCTGTGTTGGTAAAATCTTTTTTTGATGGCTGGAGTTTGGATGGTTTATATAGTGCAAAGAACTAACTCAAGTACCTGTTGTGGTGCTTTCGATAATTGCTTGGTGTTCTTACTGTCTTCTATCTAACTGTATTTGTTAGATATTTCGCAATTAATGTGAATTGTGGAGTGCCGGAGCAGAGTGGAATGGGATCCTTAAGTAGGATCTGAGTACATTATTTTTATGACCTATGTCTATCTTGTGTGGGAGAATGCTAGTTGAAAAGACTTCCATAGGTCCTTCACCTTTCAGAACTTCTGATATGTTTTTCTTTAGGATGTAGAATTTTCAGAAGGAACTTGAGATGATAATTTTGCAGCCAGCTATACTCTACTGAGAACTTCTTTCAAGATTCCTTCTCTTCAACAGACTCTCTTAATTTGCAAAAGTCCCAGTTCTGCCGTGGGAGCAATTCCTACCTGTGAACATGACCAATCTTTGGGCTGCCAGGATGAAACCTGTGTGGGATCACACAGAGGAAAACTTTCACAGGGCCAGAAGAGATCAGAAGTGGCAGATGTGACAGTAAGGGTCTTTTTAAGATAAACTCAAACTGGGCTCAAATTTCACACATAGAATGTGTTAAGAATTTGAAATTGAGCATGAGCAAAATGCATTGTGCTTTCCAAATCTTTTCTATGACATTCTGGGTATGAAAAAGTGAGATGGACATTTTGGCCAATACTGGACAAGGGGGGAGTTAGTGTTTTAATCTAGATTTGCACTGTACCAGACAATTTGGAAGTGAAGTCATGATGTGCCCTGCTGCCCAGTTAGCAATGCAGGCAAAAGTGATAGGAATAAACAAACTTGAGCATCAGGACCAAAGTGTACCCAGAATGAGACAAGAAAGCCTTCATCATCTCAGAGGAGACAGGGGCTATTCACATGCCATTCTGTTCAGCATTATTCAAATTATATAATTTACAACTGCACTTACACTGTGCCATTCTCCTGAAAATTCATATGATTTCTTCAAGGTGAGGAGGTGCTGCTCTGGGCACCCAGGTTCTCTTGATTCCTCCCCTGCCTCTTTTTTCATGCTCAGTTCTCCTGTCAGAGATCCTCTCGCTGAGTTTTACCCAGCATCCACATTGCCCTGCCAGCTTGCGGGTTCCAACCACTTTCTGAACTCCATTCCTTTACTTCCTTTACCTCTCACCACTTACTAAAGTCCATTCCTTTCCCTTCATGTCACAGGATCCCCCTTTTCCTTAGTCACACACTTATTCCTCTCCATTTGTACTTATAGTCAGCCCTATTTCTCCCCAGCCCTGGGTGTTTTATTCAAAATCGAGTATGTTCCTGGGTGGCTTGTATTTTGGGAAATGGCTGATTCTCCCAGCTGTGATTCCTGTCTATGAACCCATTTCTGTGAAATGCTTCTGAAATTCCTTTGCACAAGATTTGATAGGAAAAAAAAGGAATGTTTTCTAACGAAAGAAAGCTGAAACATCACCAGGTTGCTTTAAAATACTTGAAAAAATAATTTACTAGGACATACAGTCTAGGTCAGGCTTGCCTAGAAAGGTTGGACCAGATGATCCTCGAAGTCCCTTCCAACCTGGTATTCTGTGATTCTTAGCTCTTACATTCAGCTTTTTAGTGAAATATAAGAGCTTGCCTACATGAGAGCCAAAAGTAGATTTAAAAATGCCACCCAGACTTCCTAGCTAGAAGACAGTCTTGAAGACAACTTTTTTCCCAAACTGGGAAGCCAAAGAAATTCTTTTTTTCAAATCTAAAAGAAAAAAAGTTCCTGTCAGGCTTTCACACCAAAGTAGAATGACCTGATTTTCAGCTCCATTTAAGCTGGTGGGTATTGCAAGAATTTCATAACTTTGAAAACTCATTGACTGTTACTGAAATGCCTATATATGGGTTTAAATACCTGTTTTAAGGCACTCTGGTTAGAAAAGATTGGCCTTAAGCAATATAACCAGATGATCAGTTTCCTAGTTCCTCCTTGCGCCTTGGCTCAGGAAAGGAAAACACTTCCTCTTCCTTCTGAGGGCCCCAGACTTCCTGTGCCATCTATTTATACAATTGTTGTAATGAACCCCAAGTTAACCACTTCCTTGCCTGGCCTACTGTAGGCTTTAAATCTTTCAAATCTCTTCTGATTTTATGTCTTTATACTCCAATTGCAACTTCTCTTAAAGTTATGTTTAGAGCTGCTTCTCGGCAGACCCATATTTGGAGCGTCTTTGTCAAGGTTTTCTCTTGGCCAGAGGGCATTGCCTGGAGATCATGAAGTAGAGAAGACTTAGGTTGTGTCCTGGTGGCCTTTTTACACCAGATGTGAAGGAAAATTTTATCATCTCAGCTATACAAAAACCTGTTGAAAAGTTTAGATGGGTGAATTTGGAAAGGGCATTGAAAGATTTAATGAAAGATTAGTGATTAAAGGCTTTAGTCGTACTTGTTTTCATGACATGAAGAACCTAGAATTCTATTCAGCATGAAGGCAGGATCAAGTTGTAGCTAGTTGTGTTAAACTAGCTGAGGCAGGATCAGCAAGCTGAGAGAAATGCCTGGGTAGGGTACTCAGCACCATGACGCATGGGCACACGCTCTCCTTGTGTGGCCTGACTTTTCTGTCTCTGCCTGGCAAGGTTCCTTGAGATCTAATGTAAACCTCCTCTACTGCAAAGTAAGCCAGCCACATCTGCTATCCTTGAGGGACTTGCCACACTGCTGGTTGCCATCATCTTTATAAGAGAATTTAAAACTTGTAAGACTGTACCAGTTCTACAAGCCTCCAGACCGAACCAGCCCCTGGCTTCTGAGCTTCCCTTGCAAATCACATTTTCGAACTCTTCAGCATACCCATATTTTTAACTTGGGACTCTCTATGGTATTTTAACATGTTCCATGAAAAATGGCGCCTTAGGCTGGACACAACACTCCACCTAAGGCCTTATGGTACCAAGTACAGCAGAAGAGTTTCTTCTGCATCTCATATGACACTCCTACTAGTAGATATTAGAAAGACAGGCTTTTTCTGATGCAGTTTCCCACTGTAAAATTGCTACACAGCCTCTGATCCATTATTATCCAGATTCCTTTGTGCAATTGTGCTGTTTTACAGGCTGTTCCCTATATTGCATATGTTCACTAGGTGTTTCCTTCCCGTATGTCATGGCTGTGAGCAGCACAAAGCTGAGGTACCAGGAGTGGTGCCGTGGAAGCAGAGCCTGCCCTCCATGCCATGCCAGTGTCCTGTGAGCACAGGTCTGGGGATGTGGTGTGTTGCCGTGGAGATGACACTTGCCATCCACGTTTCTAATGACTTGAAACAATTCCCTTGGCAATTAAAACGAGATCTATCCTGTGATAACCCCGAGGAAATAGTTACTAACCGACAGCGGGAAGGGGGTGGGAAGTGAATTTCATTGTTGCGCTCTGCTCGGGTGGCTCCAGCTTGCTCCACTTGGTTTTGTTTGCAGTGCTGTGTTCCACGCCTGCTCCCTCAAAAACCAGAGCAAGTTGGCATCATGTTTAAGCTCCATTTTGCCTCTCTTCTGTCATCCAGTGTGGTTTTCTTGAGGATGTCTATTCAGAGAGCACCATCAGTCCAGTTCTCGCTAATGCGCTCTGTAACCAGATGTGGAGCATCTCAAAGCCAGTATGTAACTATCTATTGCTGCTTTTTCTTCCCAACCTATAAACCTTTGCCACAACTTCAGGTGTGAAGAAAGCATATGTCCCAGCTATGTGCTGCTTTCCTTGCTTGCTGGCAGTGCAAATTGTTTTACCAGCCTTCAGGTAGGTCATTTAGACATGAGCGCTAGCTACAGCATTACTGAATCAGGTTTTCTCTGTTAAATCATGCTACACAGACATCATCCCTGCAGTCCCGAGCAGTGCTAGGCTGGGAACACATGGCAGCTTGGTGGATAGTTATATTGTTCTGTGGCTGGTAGCAAAGTTATGAGCTGTTGGATCTGGGCGGGGAGCTCACATGGTGGTATCCAAGCACCTTGCAGTTGTGTCAAACAACATGACTAACGTCTGTCACGCAGGCTTTGTTCTCATCCTTTCTCCAAGGAGAGAAGCAAGTGCTGTGGCAAGGTCTTGATTTTACTGTTCTCTCTCACAGTGCAGACAACAAATAGTAGTTGCTGTCCCTCTGTACAGAGGGAGGCAGTGCAAAGCAGTGTGCCCTGCTCTGTTGTGGAGGGAGCGGGGAAATTTGGGGGGTGCCTTGAACTAAGAGGAGCTCATTCCATAGTGCAGGCAAACAGGCAGAGGGGGTTGTTGGGCACTGCTTTGTGCTGGAGGGGCACAGCCCTTCCCACACGCTTCCTCTTGAGGTCCTTGCAAATAATAACAATTACAATACAAAAGAAAATGAGTGAGAATAATGCAGCAATCTTTGCTTTCAGGCTCTGGTGATGGCAAAGCTGATGTGCAGTGAGGAGGTGCTCGCTGTGGCTTTCGTGGCGTAGGGGAGGGCCCTCAAGCTCTCACACTGTGAGCAGGTTTGAGGGTCCCCATCCTTCCCTCTGTGCTTGGCCACAGCTGGTTCCCTGTTGCCTTATTGTGGCTCTCGCTGTCTCTGTGCAGCTGCTTGGGACACGTGCTCAGCTCCCTGCTGAATTTTGTCTTAAAATATTAAAGTGCCATCTTTTATTTTCACTGTGTGTTATGGGGAGTTGGACCTTTTTATCCTGTCTGGACTTGGGGAAGGTGGGTTACTGGAGGAATGCAGACTGAGCGGCTGGATCTGGATGCATGCAAAGCCCATTTCTTCCACATGGCCACGAATACCAGTTATCCTTGAGAGAGGATATGGTGGCATTCACGGAAGGTGGCTGGAGGTGGTGGGAAAGTACCAGGGTAGAAAGGATGAATCACAGTAGGGCTGCTCTGCACATGCATCCAGCTACCCTGCATGTGAGCTGGGCTTATGGCCACTTGGGGAAATTTGAGCTGGACCACAGACTTCGGTCCATTCTTGAATGTGGTGCAATGAGGAAGGAGGCCTGTTGCAAAATGCTCCTTCTTCTGGTTACCACAGAGACCAGCCCAGTTTTAGAGACTGAACTAACCTTGGCAGCAAAAAGTGCTAATTCAGCCGTTCCTCCCACTTACATCAAGGCTCCATTTGGCCTTAAAAGAGCTGTGCAGGACAATCCATCTTCTTGCAGGTGCCCTGGGAGGAGCAGGAGCTGAGAGGCAGAGCAAGGCTGAGAAGACAGTGTTTGAGCACTGAGGGTGGGAGCGATGTTGTGCAGGGGTGGGATGGGGGAGCTGCAGGGACAGTCATCAGTCAGGGAGATAGGGGAGAGCGGGAAGACAGTGTGGTCTTTGGAAAGTGAAGTAGGAGTGTGAAGACAACTTTGGAAAGAGGAGGAGCAGGGCAGACTGCAGTAATGCAAAAGGTGGGAGAGCACTGATGGCAAAGTTTTCCTCCTACAAAGATGCAGATGGCAAACCCTGACCATCCTATTTACCCCTGATGTGTTTTCAGGTCGTAGTGTGTGCTCTAATGGGGATGATGCCTTTTTCCAGATGTCCTTTGGGATAGCTTAGGGCAAAGCAAACCATCAGAAGCGCTGTGTCACATGAGCTCAAATCTATCTCTGGGTGCTGTAGGTGGTGGGCAGAAGGCAGCCCAGATAGGCTAAATCCAGAGGATGAAGTGTGATAACACTGCCATGGGCTGCAAACGAAGGCTGAGTGTGCTGCCAAGCTGCAGTCAGTGCTGCTAACAGTGCACTCTGGGCTGCCAGGGGGGACTTCTGGTCACAGCTGCGTAATAGTCACAAAAGCAGGGATTTTGAAGCAGAGGAAGGTACAGCAGGGAATACAAGCAGAGAAACACATAAGCAGCTGGCTTAGACTATTCCAGGTCTGTCCCAGTGCAGCACTATGACTTCAGGATCCTTTCCTATGATGGGTTAGAGCTGAATACATTTTCCTCAGTGGTTTTCCCTGATTCCCAGTCTTCACAGTAGGCATCAAAAAGCAGAAGAGCCTGGGAGAACCAAGACACTATTTGCACTAGCTGGTGTAAATCATAAGTCATTCTGATTTTGCTGAGGTTGTGCTGCTCTAGCAAAGCAGGATCTGGCCTATGCTGCTATGGTAATGTGAAGTTTTAAGCAGCAATTTGTTTCAACACCTCTGGCCTCACAAAACTATAACCGGTGTTTGCCTAAGCATTGCCTTCATGCTGAATGCAACATTTTCCAGTGTACAAGAATAATAGATCTTGATGAATGCAAGAACACCCAGGAGACAGAAAAGGAACCTGTACAGGCAGAGCTCTCAGAAACATCACACACATTTGTTACAAAAATGTGCCTTTCAAGACATGTAGGTGTAGTTAAAAATGAAAGGTACTTCTGATGCCAGGCGTGAGGGCACTGAAGGTTCAAATGCAGTTCAGTATTGAAAGCAGTGTCCTAATTTCTGGCCAGAGATTTTATTCTTTAGGAAGAGTTAAAAGGAAATCTTGTTGTTGCTAGGAGTCACTGAGGATACTTTTCTGTGTTGTGTTCACCACGAGTTACGCTCTTGGTTTTGCTACATTTGCCTTTTAAACACAAGATGTTCGCAGGTAGTAAGATACTGTGCAAACACAAATAGCATATAAATAAGCTTGTTCAAACTTGTATTAAAACTTTGTGTATGTTAGTTTTTACAGCCAATAATTGCAATCCTGAAAGAAATTAAAATCTCTTGCCTGTTAGTCAGAAGCAGAATATCTAAAGTGTGGCTGTGTAACAAGTTAATTCAAACTGAAGGCAAAACTTCAATTAATTATTAAACTATTAATTATTAATTATTTTTACTTATTAATAATTATATGTTA
>NW_009911547.1:0-24585 GCF_000696875.1 Nestor notabilis | reverse complement strand
TAAGACACTTAATAAAATTATTTCTATAAAATAAAAAAAAAGCTTTTTTAATCCTTATTATCTTCCAGCAAGAAGAAAAAAAGGAATAAAAAACCCAAAAAAACTCCTAGCATTTCTATAAATTATTATTTCTTCCTCTTCACCTAAGGAGCAGAGGGAATGAAGGAATGATATATCTTCAGGAAAGATTCCTGAGGGAATTCTATCTTTTATTCTTACTTTAATCACATCATCTGTATCTGATACTGTCAGTAAGCAATGTTATATTTCTTCCTGTTGTCCTCTATATTATGTCCTAAATTCTTCATTCCTAGAGTTGTTCAAATTGTTTTGCTTGCTCTGTTCTTGGATAGGATGTATTTTCTGTAGCTCACTGATTTCACCATACAATGCCATGACCTTTGGAAAGATTTTTTTCCCATTTGAGTCTATTCTCACAGCTGCTTTACTAAGTCTTTTCAGACTGCCTAGAGGAGCATGTTCATCAGCATTTAAGTCTCTGGAGACAATCTCAGTCAGCACAGTTCTGGTAAGAAACATGTCCCTTAGCAGAGGGATATAGTGTTTCACAGACAAATGTTAGAGAGAATTTTTCCATACATTACATAGAACAAGTAGATAGGACAGTATCAAAGATGTGTGTTCAAGTACTTTTATAGAGTGAAAAATCTTCGTAGCTTCTTCCTCTCATATCTAATATGGCAACTTTCCCTAGCATCTCACACTTTCTTTCAAAACAATGGCAAGGATAAGCTATAAGTTGTCTATCACTGATAACATAATGTGTAATTGCACTGAAGTGTGTGATATAATGTAGAAATGTGAATAATGTGGATATGACTAAAATTTAGCTATGCAAACTTGCTGCAAAATATTTATATATAATATTTATTATTATTTCTATTTTTTAGCCATGGCCTTGTTACCAGTTACAAAGTTATTCACATCAGAATATTTTACACTGCTCCCTCTGCAATTTGTCATTTCTAAACCTAAAAGAAAGCCTTTAAAATACCCTTGGAAGACATAGTTGGGAATTAAAGTACACAACTCCTCTGATTATTAAATGTCATGGAATCAGTTAGCAGCACTGGTCTACTACAATTATCTTGTATCCCATCACTTAGTACCATAAGTGGTAACTACTTGTCTCTGCCCTAAAAAAGAGATATTAAACCTTTATCTTTTCTCTTTAAATTCCTCACTGTTCCACATGTTTCAGCATCTTTTTCTCAAACTAATGAATTAAGATTATTTACATGAACTGTGAGTAAAGCTTACAAGGTTGTCTTTAGCCTGAAACTTTTAACAAATATTATATATGTGAAAATAATCTAACTTGCTACTCACATGATGAAATTTAGGCACATGACAAGGTTCCTTCATAAGTGGGAGTATATGAAAACTTAATTATAACAAAGACATGGACATTTTTTTCCTCTTGTCAATGGCAGAAGTAATTTAAGTTAGAGGGATAGTTGATATAATGAGATGCAGAGAACAGAAAACTAAAGCAATATAAAGTTTATTACTATCATGAAAGATTTTAAGTTTTTTAAAATGTTTCAGTATAGCCTTTTATGTTAATAACACCAACAGTAAAATTATGTTACGTTATGTTACGTTACGTTACATTATGTTATAAAAGAGCCGATGCTCCTTTTTTCTAACAAAAAAATTTGTGGTTTATGGTCTTTAAACAATTAAAAAGCTGAAAGGAGATAAAACTGATAAAAATAATTACGAGCAGGAAGTGAATTATTAACTAGTACTGTGCCTCAGAAGTTAATTTTAAAATGCATCTCAAGTGTTAAGGCTGTTCCCAAATTAAGTTTGATCACATGTATGACTTTAACAGTGACATTTCCTATAGAAATTATAGGAAACTGTTCGAATAGCATCTGGGCAAGAGGAATAGCTAAGAGCTGAGACCAAAGAGGTTTTATAGATCTAATCTACCAGTAATGGAAGATATTGGGGCTTTTTGCAACAATTTAATGATCAGGCAATAGTTGTGAATTATTTTCCATGATTATGTTGACAGCAAGATAAGGCTGTATCTTCACATTACTTTCTGTGGTCATGGTAATTTCGATTTCCATGCTTAACCATGGGCCTCGTTATGATGTCATTGTGCTAATGGCATTATCAGTATCACTGAACCTCTCCTGATGACCACCAGATGAACCAGCCCTTGCATTGCTAACTGAAGCAGCTGGTTATAAGTAAAGAAGTTCAGCACATGCTTACCTTTAAGAAAGTAAATGGTCATGCTGCTTTACTTTGCCATCGCTGTGGTTCAAGCCCAGCCGGCAACTTGGAACCACACAGCTGCTCACTCACTGCCCCCGCCTTCCTCCCTCCCCCTGCTCCCAGAGGGATGGAGAGGAGAATCGGAGGAATGTAACTCCCACGGGTTGAGATAAGAGCAGTTCAGTAACTAAGGTATAATACAAAACACTACTGCTACCAATAATAATGATAAGAGGAATAACAAAGGGAGAGGACACAATCGCTCACCACCCGCCGACCGATACCCAGCCCGACCCGAGCAGTGATCTGGTCCTTCCGGGTAACTCCCCCCAGTTTATATACTGGGCATGACGTGCTGTGGTGTGGAATACCCCTTTGGCCGATTTGGGTCAGGTGTCCTGTCTCTGCTTCCTCCCGGCTTCCCCTCCTCCCTGGCAGAGCATGAGACTGAGAAACTCCTTGGTCAGAGTAAACATTACTGAGCAACAACTAAAAACATCAGTGTTATCAGCGTTGTTCTCAGACTGAAAGTCAAAACCACAGCACTGCACCAGCTACTAAGAAGGAGAAAAAATGACTGCTGTAGCTGAACCCAGGACAGCCATGTAGGGTAGCATTCACATAATCAAATTTTAGCTGCACAAAATCTTTTGTGTTTTCTCTACAGCCTGTAGAGACAGGGCCATTCCAGAAGGTGGTATTGCTCACCTGTTTTAGATCACGGTGCACTGTAAACCCCCAGTAAGAAAGAGTACCAGAGTTTAAGTTATTACATGTGTTAGCATATTCTGTTCCTCAAAGAGATGCCAAACATTGTGTTAGTGATAGAGACATGGTAAGCATCACAAATATTGGTGATATACCAAACCTTGCTAAAATGGTTGAACAAACTGTCCCACTTCCAAAGCTGGAAGAACTGGGAGTGACATCAAATGGCACTGGTAAGGGCCAATGACCACAAGGACCACAGATTGATTTTAATATTTCTGGAAAGGTCCTGAGTGTTTTCATTTTTTTCCTTCATTAGGTTTGGTTTGGGTTTTTCTCATTTTTTTTGGAATGCTGTTAGTAACCATCATGCAATATGGATGGATTTGTTGAGCTTCCAGTGTGTCAGTTTTCATGCACCAAAAATGTACTCTCTTATTTTGACACAGAGTTGCATGGCATATTTTCCCCTACAGAGATTTGACTAACATCAGCAAGAGATCTTTTTAGATTTATTGTGCCAGCTGGTTTTTGACAGACAATTTGCTCCCTTGTCTTTCTTTTACCTCAGAAGGATTAAAGGTCCTATTTATACAGGGGCTTTTTTAGATTGTGTTTTTTGTTAGTGAGTAAGTTTGTGTGCCATCCAACAGGTCAGATGCCTATTCAGTCCTAACTAAACTCTTTGAGAAACCTGGGCTTTTAAGGACACATTAGGGCTATTACAACACAAAATGTCTGCAGGCACTATCATGTTATATTTATTGGGTGGCCTTTCTTGGTGTATTTCAACTCATTTTCCCTTTCTTTAACAGGAAAAACCGATGGCATGCAGTAACAGAGAAAAAAGCTCAACATTTACCTAATGTAAATCTAAGCAAAGGTTTAAATTTAGACTGAAATCTGGATCAAGACTTATTTATTAGAATGGTAGAATTATAGAACTACAGAATAGTTAGGGTTGGAAAGGAACTATCCAAAAAGATCATCTAGTTCCAACGCTCCTGCCATGGGCAAGGATGCCTCACACTAGACAATGTTGCCCAAGGCTCTGTCCAGTCTGGCCTTGAACACTGCCAGGAATGGAGCATTTACTGCTTCTTTGGGCAACCTGTTCCAATGCCTCACCACCCTCACAGTAAAGAACTTCTTCCTCATATCTAACCTGAACTTTTGCTGTTTAAGTTTGAACCAATTACCCCTATTGTCCTATCACTACAGTCCCTGATGAAGAGTCTCTCTCTGGCACTCAATATTCATTCATGATTGTCCATTCCTTATAGACTGTAAAATTAAAAGGCTCAGATTTTCCTTTGGCAATTCCAACATGTTTCAAATACAAAGAAAAACCTTATTCTACTCAGTGAGACAATCTACAGGAGAACAATCTGCATGTAAAGCATTGAAGTAGATTCATCTCAAACAACAAAGAGTCAGATGGTACCTGGTCTATATGTATATACATGCAAGGAACATTTTGCATTATAAAAGAGGACTTCTGTGAACAGCGATTTCTCTCTTACTCACTTTCAGTTACCCACCATTCAGAAAGGAGCTGGGGACACCACTGAAGCTCATAAGTAGAAGTCAGGCTGTTATGTGATTTCAGCATACTACACAAGTTACTGGATGCTGTAGAATCTGCAGGCAGCAGTCGCTCACACAGATGAAGCAGTTGATGAATGACTGGATCACATGGATGTCAGAATGGGATTCTTCACTTGGAGTACCTTTCCTGCCTTCTGCCATATAATCTGACACAATGCTGATTGTCATACAAAGCTCATATTCTTCTGAAGTAAAGTGTCATTTTTTTGCACAGAAGAAATGAAGGCAAACCTATACCTGTCTTCCACAAATTCTAGAAGTGCCCAATTTTGCTCAAGAAGAGATTTTTTTCCTGGTGTTTTGGGTCAATTCCAAGTGAAACAGATTAGGCTAAACAATTTTAAAGCATTCATCAGTGAAAAAACAGTAACGTGAAGTCTTTTGGGAGAGGATGTGATGTCTTTGGTGTCTTTGACCTGCCAGCTATTTGGGGTGGGAAATATCTGTAAAACGGAATTCAACTGGCTGCACTGTCAGAATAATGACCAAGGCAATTTTCTTAGCAGTAGGCAGCTATGTAAACCTGAGAGGAATACCAGTGGAGTTTTACTGTTGATGTTACTGAGAGGCATTGAAGCTAGCTACATATACGTTTGATCTGCAAGATAATGCGCTGTTTTGCAGCATTGCAAAAATTTGGCCATACTGCTTCCAGGTGCAGCTTCAGCCCAGAGAAAGTTAAGTCAGTCTGATTTTCTGCAGCATGTAGTCTGCACTGAGGTGGTTCTGTGTAGATTTGGTGAACTTTTCTATACAGAAAATGATAGGAAGTTCATTTAAAGAGACACTGAAGCAATCAGATATGCATTGCACTGAGGTCAAACAAAGCTTACCAAGAAGTCAGCTCAGTGCTGACTTCTGACAGCATAGACACACATGTGGGGATGCGTGGGATCCACCCATGGGTACTGAGGGATCTGCTAGAAGTGCTCACCAAACCACTTTCCATCATTTATCAGCAGTCCTGGCTAACTGGGAAGCAAATGTAACATCCATCTACAAGGAGGGCGGGAAGGAGGATCCAGGGAACTACAGCCCTCAGTTAGACCTTAATGCCCAAGAAGGTTATGGAGCAGATCAGCTTGAGTGCCATCCTGCAGCATGTACAGGACAATCAGGTGATCAGGCCCAGTCAGCATAGGTTTATGAAAGGCAGGTCCTGCTTGACTAACCTGATTGCCTGACAAGGTAACTCACTTAATGGATAAGGGAAATCTTGTGGATGTTGTTATCTAGACTTTAGTAAAGCCTTTGACACCATTTCCCACAGCATTCTCCTGGAGAAACTGGCTGCTCATGGCTTGGACAGGCATACTCTTCGCTGGGTAAAAAACTGTCTGGATGTCCAAAGACTGGTGGTGAATGGAATTTAATCCAGTTGGTGGCCAGTCACAAGTGATGTTCCCCAGGGCTCAGTTCTGGGGCCAGTTCTGTACAATATTTTTATCAATGAACTGAGTGAGGGGATCAAGTGTAGCCTCAGCAAGTTTTTGGATGACACCAAATTTGGTGGGAGTGTTGATCTGCTGGAGGGTAGGAAGGCTCTACAGGGATATCTGGACAGGTTGCATCAATGGGCTGAGGACAGTTGTATGAGGTTCAACAAGGATCAAGTGCAAGGTCCTGCACTTGGGTCACAATAACCCCATGCAACACTACAGGCTTGGGGAAGAGTGGCTAAAAAAACGCCCCCGGGAAAAAAACCTGGAGGTGTTGGTCAACAGCTGGCTGGACATGAGCCACCAGTGTGCCCAGGTGGTTAAGAAGACCACATGTGTTCCATTTTGGACACCTCAGTACAAGAAAGACATTGAGGCACTGGAGTATGTCCAAATAAGGGCAATGAAGCTGGTGAAGGCTCTAGAGCACAAGTCTTAAAAGGAACTGCTGAGGAAACTGGGGTTGTTTAGCTTGGATAAAAGGAGGCTCAGGGGAGACCTTATGGTCCTGCACTTGGGTCACAATAACCCCATGCAACACTACAGGCTTGGGGAAGAGTGGCTAGAAAGCTGCCCAGGGTAAAAAAGCCTGGAGGTGTTGGTCAACAGCTGGCTGGACATGAGCCACCAGTGTGCCCAGGTGGTTAAGAAGACCACATGTGTTCCATTTTGGACACCTCAGTACAAGAAAGACATTGAGGCACTGGAGTATGTCCAAATAAGGGCAATGAAGCTGGTGAAGGCTCTAGAGCACAAGTCTTAAAAGGAACTGCTGAGGAAACTGGGGTTGTTTAGCTTGGATAAAAGGAGGCTCAGGGGAGACCTTATCACTGTCTACAACTACCTGAAATGAGGTTGTAGCAAGATGAGTGTCAGTCTCTTCTGCCAAGTAACAAGCAATAGGACAAGAGGAAAAGGCCTCAGGTTGGGAAACGAGAGGTTTAGATTGGATATTAGGAAAAATTTCTTTCTTGAAAATGTTGTCTATCATTGGAACCGGCTGCCTAGAGAAGTGGTTGAGTAACCATCCCTGGAGGTGTTCAAAAAATACGTAGATGGGGTGATTCGCGACATGGTTTAGTTGTGAACTTGGCAGTGCTAGGTTAATGGTTGGACTTGATGATCTTAAAGGTCTTTTCCAAGGTAAATGATTATATGTTTCTATGATTCTATTTTGGATTTGATTCCTGTGGAGCCATTTCAATTTCTTTGCAATGTGCTCCAGTGGTCAGGCTGCCTGCATAACTCTGCTATAGAGTTCAGCTCATACAATCAGTATTGCCTGGCTTTTCCACTGACCAGTGTATCTCATTCAGCTCTCTGTTAACCTGGACAATAACTTAATGTAATGCAGTAAAGCTGTAGGAACAATGTTTTGTTGTTTGGGTTTTTTTTTCAAAATGAAACTGAAGTATGCCCAAAATATTTAAAATGTTTTAATCTTCACATTAAACAGGAAAAACTCGTGAGTGAGGATGGCTCTAGTTCTTGGAGAAACTGAAGTATGATTTGCATTTCATTCATTTTCTGTTCTTTAATTTCAATATTCCTACAGTGCTTATGAGTTCCCATAATGTACTAAGACGCACTGCAAGGTAATATTGAAATGCAGCTCTCATATCCCAAACACAAGAGAGAAACTATCACACAGGCACAGACAAGAACTGTTTTAGCTTGTCCTGATAGTCAGAAATATTGCCTTCCTAAAAGCCTTAATGCAATATGTATTAAAACGTATGTTTAATTTTATCACACAACTGCACAGAGAAAAATATTTCAGTTCATTCAAGTAGCTTGCTGAACTGTAGCCCTAGTATGGTATCAGTCTGTTGAGGATGAGATAACTGAGGTCCAAACATATAACTTGTTCACTGCATACACATGGTCCATAACAGTCTGTGAAAGATAAAGCTTTGCAAAGGATCTTTTAGAGTTGTGATTTTTCTCTCTTATGATGCCGTTTTTTGGAAAGGCAAGTCATTCTCAAAAAACCAAAATGTTTTGCACCCCATTTCAGTTCTGTTATGCATTATTAGAGGTCTTCATATCTTCGTTTATATATTTTGTATAATTCAGCCATTCTTTATGTTCCTTTCCATGAAACACACTTACCATCATCATCTCAGATAAACTGTGATAATGCTGAAAGGGTCAGCATAAAACAGGCAACAAGGAACAGCTTCATATTCAGGAAGATGCATGATTTTTCTGACCTAATATTGCCCCACAAAGGTGTAGATACCCAGGCAAATATCTATTTGGTCTTCCTTTACCGTTAACAAAAAACATCCACTTGAGTGCTAAGACTGATTTTTAATATGATTGCAACAAAGACTCCCTTGAGTACTTTTGCACCATCAAATGCAGTGACAGTAGATGGGATACTTAAAGAAAACTTTTAGATGGCTAAAGTCAAATTAAATAAATCCTTCTATAATTGAATCAATCAATATCTCAAGACATGTACCTTGCACTTTCACCTCACATTTGAACGTCTTTAATAAAATCATGTTGCCTAACACTTTCTGGTGGTCCTTGAATTACTTTAGGTATACTGATAAGAGAACATATTGGAAAGAGTAAGTAATTTTTAAGCTGGCAGAAAGCATGTTCATATTATTCCGACTCCAATTTGCTGGCCTTTAACAGGTCATTTTCCTATTTAGCTTGACAGTGCTTATTGAACTGCATGTCTGAACTTTCTGACAACTATTTTATCAACTTTTAAACAGTGAATATTTTCTGGCTGGAATAGCCAATATTATGTGCAAATACTCCAACACTGACTTTTACATGTCTTCTTTAATTTTTTTAGTTGTGCACATAGAATTGTTGCAAGTCCCTGGAATGCACAAACCCTGAATATTCTTGCTGGGTATCTGATATTGAACGTTATTTCATAGTAAGCAGATTAGTTTTCTTAGCTTCCACCAAACTTGGTGTTATAATCCATAAGAGTGACAAGAAATAACAAAAGGTTCAGCAATGGCCTGTCAAACGCCAATCACATCAGCAATTTTGAACCGCATTTCCAGAGAGACTCAGAAGTTAAAGCATCAAGAGCGTGTTTTTGACTAACCCAATGTTGTCTTATTGTTTTGTTGACAGGAAAAGATTCTGGCAGCTCTGTGGCATAAAAGGCTTTAGTTATGATATCCTCTTGAAAGTTCATTTGCAGCAGCTCCTTCTCTGTCACTAATAGCTAGCCAGTGTAAAACTAGTGGCTAGTATTTATTCTCTGCGGAGAGAAAGGTGGCACACTCTTTTATACTGAAGTAAACAGCAAAGCAAACTGCATTATAAAACTCATATCTTTGCAGATGCTTGTGGAAGTTATTAGGTAAAACAGAGATGAGTGGCTAGGAAACCAGACATTACGGTTGTACCAGAAGCAATTACATAGCTAGAGAGATGGCATGAGGGAAGTTCCACACAGGCTGGGGACTCTCAGGGGCCAGTGGCCATGGGGACTCCCCTGAGGGGCCTGAGCAGGGCCTCAGCATGGGCCTGTCCCCTTGCCACAGAAAGGAAGAGGCAGCTGAGGACAGCCAGGGCAGCCCCAGCCCCTGGCAGTGGGCACTGAGCTGGGGTTTGGCCCCAGCTGGGGCTAGGGCAGAATGTGGTCCCAGAACTAGGCCCAGCTTGGAAGGTCCAGAGCAGAGCTGTAGGGAGCTGGGGGCCAGTGCTGCTACACAGGGACTGATGGCCCTGGGGGGTTAAATGGGGTGTGGGGCCATGGGCGGGGTGTGGGGAAACCTTGGGAGAGGCCAGAGACATCAGCATGTTGGTGCTGTCAGGGCCAGGACAGGAAGGACCAGTTGAATATCCAATCTTGTTGGACATTTTCACTAAAGACCTTGGCACAAAAGGTCACAGTGTGAAATTTGGAAGCTTATCATTCATATGTAACAGGTGACAACATATATGCATATCATATGCAATATATATACAAATGGTACAGTTGGATCACCCTGAGGATTGGGAGGGCTGGAAATGGGATCAAAACCAAAAGCTGCTGTGCTAAAAAACAGCTTAGAGAAAGACAAAATGGAGAAAGACAAAGCCCTGAGTTTAATAATGGTCACAAATTGTGCTTGAGTCACCAGTTTGGGTATGGTAACATAAAAAGAAAAAATGGAACAGGCAAAAATTTTCAGCTGACCTACTCAAATATTATATCACTATATATTGGTGAGCCCACCTGGACCTGAAGCCAGGGTCTGTCAGCCTCAAGGCATTCACTGGAATGATAGCATTAAAGTTTGCCATTTCAGTTAACACAAGGAAGAAAGTGAGGTAGGTAGTAGTGCATTGCAAAGTGGAAGCTGAGAGTCATTATGACTTCTCTCTGTATCAGCAGGGAAGGTAAGAACTATTTGAAATAAAGGGCAATGTTAGAAGACTACTAAATGGGTGCAAACTCGTTGTGGAGGAAAAACAAAAAAAGATATTGATGCTAAGAAACCTTATTTTAGGATATTAAAAATGATGGAGCAATCAACTAATAACAGTGGGAGAAAAACCCTCTTGTTTAAGTTGGAGTGGTTTACCAACTGGGTTACACAACATCGGCAAAGGCTCTGGGAGAACACCGTGTTTCAGTGAGAAGACAGTGTTTCAGAAGGTGCATCCAGTTCTAAGCCATCCCATGACACAGGGCTGCTGTGCGTTATCACCTCTGAGAGTTGCCAGAGCAATGCTAAAATGAAAATATGTTGTACAAGTCTCAGACATATTAAAAAGTGTTAGCAGAAAAAAAACTTCAGGCATGACTTGAAAAATAAAAAATGAGTAACATGGTTGAAGAAATGATGCCTTTTGCAAAGAGGGATCATTAGTATACTTAAATTACACTGGAACTTTGTAATACATTCGACGTCCCATCAAGAAGTCATAGCACATAGACCAAAACAGAATAAAGAAATTATCTTGTCCAACTCTGGTTTTCAAATACAAGGCCAGCTATGCTTGAAATACTTTTTCTAATGTTTCAGAGTTGCTATAGTGAGTTACTGAGGCACACATTTTTACTTTGTGATCTCTGGTTCTGCGTAGTGTCTTCTGCACATCATTTTATTACTGAACTTCAAATGAACAGCTGAGGTAATTTAAAACTTGCTCATTTATTGTACTAAGAAATGTAAATGATATTGGATTTTCTTTCAGAAGATAATTTTTCTTAATAAAAATAGACTTACTTTAGGATCTTGAGATCAACTGAAAAATAATTATGAATATTTCCATTTACAGTAGATACTTCTTTCCAGCATTTTGATTTACACTCGTCTTAGGAACTTTATAATTCTAGTGTACAATGAAAGATTTTCATCAGTATAAAGAGAAATGTCTTTTAATACTGGAGACCTTCAAAGGTGAAAGTACTTCTAAAAAGGCAGTCTTAAAAACTCAAGTGCCTTTATCTTGATCTATTATCTTGATGTGAGCTGCACACAAAAGAATGGATGGCATGATCTGACCAGAGTCAGGGTTTGATCTGACCAGGGTCAGGCAGTCGTACTTCTTTTCTTTCTCTATGCAACTTCTCCAAGACTAAATGATCTTTTATTTTGTTAAAAATATAACCATCTTTTGGATTTTAGATGTCTGACAATTTCTACTTCTCCCTTGTGCTATTGTGGTGTTACTGGTTCCTTTTACTGTTTGAATTTTAGGAACTATTCCAGTACATTTAACTTTTTAAAGACTGGATTGCTTACAACAGTGCAACGTATTTCAGTTTCATAATTGACAAAGAATGTAACTCCCAGATTTTAATTTCTCTCTGCCTCCCCCCCCGCTTTCATGGTTCTTCTGCTCACAGAACAGCTTCATTTAACTAATGCCTTACCATCTATACCTTCCCCAGTAATTTGCCCTACTTCTTTGGTGCTAACTAAAAGAAACTATTGAAAAATAACAAAAAATTCTGGCATTCTTAATATTTAAGTTAATTATGTCTTTTGATCACAGCCACCCCTGTGAGCTTCATTGTATTTCTTATATTAGAGCAGAATAAAAAACATTAATCTCACCAGAAAACATGAGAGAAATTCAAGCACAGTATTAGCAAGATTATGAGTTTTGAAGACTTGGGAGTATTCCTGACCATATCATAATTATGTAACAATTTATAAAAAAACCCCAATTCTATAGTCCTAAGTGAATATCTTCTGGAAATTTTGACATTTTGCTTGTTATTTTCAATTCGGAATGGAAGTATTTATTCTTATATTACATTCACCTTTTAAAAATACTGATAAAATATACATTTGAAGCTTCCTTCTGCTAAAGTTGATGACTTTTAGAAAATAATTCAGAATGAGGTTCCTTTTTAGTTCTTCTCAAATAAGAGCTATTCAGTTGGGCAAACATTATTTTTATAATTTATTAAAACCCACAGGAAATTCACACTTGATTAAGTAAATCTTTGTAACTGCAACAGCAGACTGAAAATATCTCTATGTCATTAATTACCTGTTAGTTCTAAAAAATGGAATACTAATAATTTGCTATAATGAAAAAAGAATAAAAACATATTTTCCCCAAGAATAACCAAGCTGTCACCACTTCACAGGACAACACTGACAACGAAGTGGTTTGATGGAGTAAGCTGCTGAGTGAGCTGCATTCATTCCTCCTGACCTGTCTCCAAAATATCTTCTCAACAGCTTTGATGGTGGCTTTCTTGTGTACCACCTTCAAGTGGTGACCTGTGTGCTTACAGTGCCCCACAATCCCACTGCCTTGTAGGATTTGTGCCTTATTTAAACTTATCTCTTGGGCTCATAGCAAACTGCAGATCAGGTTGAGAAAGAAGAGTACGTGACTCTTTTTTTTTTTTTTTTTTTTTTTTTTTTTGGTGGCAGTTTTAGTGTAGAGGAAAAGTAACCAGAGATTTTCACGCAGGAGGATTTAACTTCTGCAGATTCTTTCACAGGCATATGGCGCTTCATCTTCTTATCAACCTTGAGTAACACAGGCTGCTCTGCATTTATTAGTGGCTAAGACTCCTGCATGCATATCTTTAAAATGACCCTCATTTTCCTTCAAGACATTCAATTGTTCCTTGTTTTCCCTATTAGTATGCCCCACTGAACACCAGCATTCATCACTAGAAATGTCAGACATAACTGAGAATTTCTTCAAAGAGATTTTATTACACACACACAGAAAGAAAAAAAAATAGAAAATGAGAGAAATTTTATATAGCTTCAGTTTTCTTCAATCTGCCCTTGATTTATGGTACAGTTGTCCTCAACTCCTTCGTTTGAGTTTTAAATTAATACCTGCTATGCAAAGAGTTCACAATATTATGTACATGTAGATATGTACAGATCTTCCGACATGCTACTTAAAAGAGAGTTAAAAAACAATGAAAAAATACACTATCTTTTCACACTGAAAATCTCACTGTGTAATCAAAACTGACTTCATGTATGCAGTGTGCGTTTTGTTAATTAGCTTCCTTCTGGCACCTCTGAATTAAAAATCAATTTTTCACAGGATCATTTTTCCTCCTTGTAATAAGTAACATTTAATATTTGCTGGTACTGTGATAAAATGTATTTTGAGGTATTTTTATGGAGTACCAAATTAAATGTTTCAATTAGAGCTTCAGTGAGCTATTCAGCAAAGATTTGAATGAACCCCTGTAGGCCAACCTAAAAAGAAATCTCCAGGCCTATATTTTCATGCAGTCTATAAAGATGTGTCAGACTTGCAATTAAAATAATTTGTTTTTCTAAATGAACCAAGAGAGATCGTATCTCTTTTGCTCAATTACTCCCATTTCTACTACTTTTCCTCTTATATTCTTGTGCCTATGTGACTCTGGAGCAAAAAATAATGTGAGACTTCGGAGAGTGTAAGGCTGGGAGTTAGGATCTATAAGCTTCAACTTTGGAATATGGAGCAGAAAAGTTCATTTTATTATTCTGAGTTTTCCCAACAGGAAAAACCCTTCAAGATCCATCAGCTGAATATCTCTCTAGGCTATCTCCTATTAGCAAGGATCCTCTGGGTTCTGCTGTAAGACACCTACCCCAAGACTACTGTTTCTTGCCCTGTCTATTTTCTTTGGTTTTTTGGCTTGCCATCAGCTTCTTGAAGCTGTGTTTATCTGCTCTTGTTAGGAGTCTTCATGTCTGCCAAAGTAGAGCTCTGAACACTGCAAGTCTTGTGAGAAATTATTCCTTACTCTGACTTTGTTCAGCAGAGTAGGCAGGGAATATTCCTGACATTTTACTTAATTTCTGTATTCTCTTTTTGTTTTTGTTCCCTCCTTGGAGGCTGAGAATTGTGCTAAAATGGATGGTTCCTGTGAAAGTCACAATCAATTTGATATTAACATAGCCACAAAAATCTGGTGGTGGTGGGTTTGGTTGGTTGTTTTGTTGGTTTTCGGGGGGTTTTTTGTTTTTTTTTATACAAGGTGCGCAACATACTCAAAACTGAAACTTGAAACTCTTTTGTTTGCCCTAGTCATGCCCTACATGACTCAATCTTACAAGCCTTCAGAAACAGGAAGCAGAATCCTTTTTTGAAGCAATTTTTCCTTTGGAAAAATTATCCCCAAATGAGAAATTTTAGCACTGCAAGAAGGAGAAAAATATTGTCAGCATTTTTGTCCAAAGTACTGTGCAATTTCATTTAGCTTTATCACCACTTGGGCAAAATAGAGCCTCCAGATGTGAGATATCTTTCTCAGATGACTCAGTGGCACAAGTTCAGATCTGCTAGCCAGCTGTGAGCATCAAGCTCATCAATCCTTTGGTAGGATGTGTATTTGAAAGGCTGCAAATGTGACCATTTATCAATCATTTTTATGGGTATTCTTTTATAAGACCAGCTTTGGGTGGGGGTTTTGGGTGTTTTATTGTAATTAAGGCTTACATTTATCGTACTTTACACAAGCACTCAGACACATACACAACTCATGGAATTCACAGGAACCTGCCATATATTCATGCTTAAATATGTGCTTCATTGAGTGAGTGAGTGGCTGCATGGTACTTAGTTTCATCGGTTTAAACCATGACAATGTCCTGAAGGGTGAGAGTGGAAGAACCAGGGGAAAAAAAAAAAAGAGACAAGAGGCAGAGAGAGTGAATTTACTGTTCATTTCCTCTCCACTTAGAAGGGCACTTTCTAAAGCTACTATGGAAAAATCAAAGGTATACACAACTTAAATAATCATGAGGTCAATAAAAATCTCATCAGCTTTTAGAAGATATTCAAGTAACATTGTAGAACAAGAAATTTTTGCAAATGAAATGGTATTGAACTAAACTGGTAGCTCTCATAATGGTCTTTGAAAGACTCTGACCTAGACAGATTACAAAGCAAAACAGTCATGAGGACAAAACATGGTAATAAACACAAAACATATCCTAAATACAAACAACACACCCAGAATAAACACCAACATAGTTGTTAGACAAATAACACTCTACCATGTAATATTTTCTGACATTGACTAATGTTTTCTTTTTGCATGGATAGCTTATAGGCACTCTCTAAGAAATTACTCTCTTTGGAGAGACTCAAGCAGCAAATAAACTTCAATTGAGTGCACTTAGCTCCCAAGAACTGTACTAGAAATAAAAACAAACATTATTTAAATATCTAATCATATAGATATCCAGTATATGTGTACTTCACTGTTAAATTGACTACATCATACATATAATATATATCCTGTTTACCCTGTATGCAAATGGTAATGTGCTGGTTTAGTACAGTCATTTAATCTACACAGTAGAAAATACACAGAAGAAACAATTTTCCACTTTGATGAAATGTTGAGTTCAATTCCATTCTTTTGTGGTCCAGCCAATTACACCAATCTTGAGAATGTCTTATTCATTCTCTCAAGCCCAGCATTTAATTAACAAAAATAATTACATTTATATTATATCGGTATTACTTTATGTCAATAGAAGAGCTGACGTATTTTCCAAGAAAGTACCATTTTCATTGGATACTTTCTAAATAAAATGCTGCTAGAAATATGGCTAAAATCACAGTTAATTATAAATGTAACTAAAAGGGTGTCACAAGGTTAGGACACCAATAAACTATGTGTCACTGCAAACATCACATCGAAAATGCTTTCAGGATTTAATTCTGAAGACTTATGTATCACTTGACTTATGTCTTCCATTTCAATGTCTGCATATATCTCCCAAGAAATAATCATTATAAAACTTGAATATTACTGCTAAAAACAATAGAGGATTTTGTTTTGCTAATAGCACAATTGATTTCCCAGACAGGAAATTAGAAACAGCACCCTTAGGAGTATTTTTGAACTACAGTGAAATGAAATAAAACTCTTCATTGCTATTGACAGAACCTAATAAAATGTTTCATAGTAAATTGCCTTTGATGCACATGTACATAAAATTAATTATGCAAATAATTTAATATCTTATCTCTATGGATAATTGCGACAATAATCATACTTACGCTTTTTTTTTCTTCGCACAGATATTTTCCAAAAATTATGTCAAATAAAACTCTGTGATTTTACCTTCATGAAAATGAAAAAGCTACTGAAATCCATGTTGTGAACTTTTTCATGCAAAGAGTAACCCAGAGCAGCTCCCAGGCTTCATGTAATGGCCTCGTCTGTCACAGAATGACTAATGCCAGGAGGCTCCACTGAAGCAATTTAATGCTCTGCTCTAGCCAGGATCAGCTGAAGCAGGATATTCAGGACAGTGTTCAGTCAGGTTTTCAGTATGTCCAGGGATGGAAAGTCAACATCACTGCTGAGCATCCTGTGCCAGTACTCAGTTATCGTCACAGCAAAAAAACTGTTTCCTGATGTTCAAAGGGAACCTCCCATGTTTCAGTTTGTGCCCGTTGCCTCTTGTCCTGTCACTGGGCACCACTGACTAAGGAACCCAGAACTGGACAGAATACTCCAAGTATGGCTTCACCAGTGCTAAATGGAGAGGAAGGATCACGCCCCTGCTGGCAATACTTTGCCTAATGTAGCCCAAGATACCATTATTTGCTTTTGCTGCAAGGGAAGTTGCTGGCTCATGTTCAACTTAGTGTCCATCAGGAACTCCAGGTTCTTTTTTGCAAAGCTGCTTTCCATCTGGGTAGATCCCAGCCTATATTGGTGACTGGGGTTTTTCTTCCCAAGATGCGGGAATTTGTGCTTTTGTTTGTTGAACTTAACGAAGTTGATAGCTCGTACATGTCCAGTTTGTTTTATGTTCCCTTGTCTGGTCCTCCCCCCTCCTCCAAGCCTTCCTTGCTCCAGACTTTTCCATTGCTCTCAGGGGCCTGGAATTTCTGAAGACCTTTTCCATGTCTTTGCCACTAGGACCCCATTCCCATTCAGTGGAAGGCCCATATTTTCCCTAGCCTTCCTTTTGCTTACAATATACCTGAAGAAGCTTTTCTTGTTGTCTGTGACATCTCTTGCCAAGATTCAGCCGCAGGCGGGCTTTGCCTTTCCTAACCTCACTCCTGCATGTCTGGGCAGTGTCTCTGTCTTCCTCTGGCTGATCTGATCCTACTACCACCTTTGTGTGATTCCTTTCTATATTTCAGTTTAGTGAGAAACTCCTTATTCAAACCTGCAAGCTCCCTGCAACTTTGCTGGGCTTCTTGCTTGATTATTCTTGATCTTGAACGGTCTATACTTGTCCCTCAACACCAGAGCAACTCACCTCTTAACTTAAGCATATGATAAGAAGTCTTGCATAGATGGTGTTGCAAGCACACAATCCCATGTAGAACACAGTTCTCCACTGAACAGCTCAGGTCATCCAGGACAGAAATTATCTGCCCGTTTTTCCTGGGAAGACCATCTTATATCCCTTCCTTTAAATCGCCCAATTCAAACACAAATGGCTTCAATATGCTGCCATTCCAGACACTGTTCATGCATTTTCCTATGTCTCATACACTCATTTTAAATGACAGCAAAGAAAAGAAGGAACAAACAGGATATCTATCTAATGAAATTCATCTCTCACAATCAGGGAAGTTTTGCCTTCTGCATTCCCCCACCTGCTGTCTTTGTTTATTGTCATCCCTTGCTGTATTATGTGTAATTTAGATTGCATGCTTCTTGAGGTAAGGAGCTGTCAGTTTTTATTTGTCTCTACAATGCCATACACACCTATGACACTATAGAAATAATTAATAATAACAATTTATGACAAAGTACATCGTTACAAATCATCACATATTGTGTGCACTTATGTAAGACAAGAACAGATTTCCTAATACAAGTGGAATAACATGCTCTGTTTCTTGAAAGTTGTCTTCTTAATGTTCTCTGTATAAACATGGTTACCTGAAGAAAGGCTCATGCTTCCAAAAGCTTATCTGTTTTTTCCAACTTTATGTTTAAAAATATTAACATTTCCTACAAAATTTGCCTTTGTCTTTATGTGCTAAGACTATCACAGTTAAACCAATTCTGCTAAAACAAAGATATTACTGTTATCGTTGTGGCACATAAAATGGATTTTCCACACAAAATTTTACATAACAGGACAGGAGGAATGCATTAATTGTTTGATGTATGCAGACAGAAACCAAAAACCAGGAGTCCTAAGTCTCTATTCTGCTGTAGATTAACTCCCCACAAAGCAGTCTTTCAGGTACTTTGGCAAAAGAACAATATTACCTTATCCTCTGAGGAGTTCAAAGAAGTTACTGTCTTTTTTCTGTATAAACAGAAGATACTGAGTTACTCTTCTATCTAGGAAACTTTTACATTTATGCTTTACAGATTTGGAGGAATCTGAAGTCATCACTCTGAAAATGACTGTATTATGAAATATCTCTGTATCTTCTTTTGCAGTCAATAATTATATTTATCCACTAATCTAGAAAAATGAGCAGTGTTTAGAATTTCACTTTGATAGCTACAAATATGTTAAAGAAATGTCTAGCCTAAGGAAGACCTGGTTTGCCAGTTCTTAAAGAGGAGTTTGCGGAGGGAGGTTTCCTCAGCACAACAAAAACTGGGATGTGACAAAAACTTCCTTTCACAAACACTGTGCAGGCATATGAACAGGAAGACCTCTGAACTGAAAGAGCTCCAAAATTTTCTAGGTATGCAATAAGCTGCTTAGATGGAGACTGCAGATTTTCTCAGACAACCCGACCAAAAATTCAGAATACGTCTTCAGTTTATTTTCTGTCGACCTACATATTTTATGTGCTTTCAGATAAGAAAGCAAAGATGTTTTCAGAATCACTGCATAAAGCTTTGCTATCATGTACCTATACATCTTACAACTATTGTGCATCCCTGAAGAGTTAAATATATATAAATGGATAGCATGTTTATAATGCTGCAGAGAAAACTCTCTGACAAATCCAGACAAAGTATTGATTTTAAACATTTTTAGAAAATTCTGGGTTTTGTGCCTTGTTTGTGAACAATCAACAGGTTTGCTTTTATAAATGTTTCCATTATGTAAAATTCAGAGTTTGCTACTGATGGCATATGGTACAGCTTCCTTGGTTGGATCTCTTGAATCTGGCACAACAATGCCTTCACATATTCCAATACACTTTGTAACACCAATAAAAATTATTAATATTGACCTTTATGAAGTACTTTGATTTTTGCAAAGGCATGAAGATTGCTCTCTACAGGAGTCCCATGTACTGCTTGTATACTGCTAAAAGGAGATTTATTTTAGCTCCTTCTCATGGGCTGAATTTCACACCAAATTAATTTTATTAACTCATAACATTAATTTTATTTCTTGTTCAAATAAAATTTAATGTCCCTCCTTTCCGTGGCATAGACTGTAACAACTTTAGTCACACAAGCTGTACTCTGCTGTGTTTTGGTTTAGGCATGAGCATATTTGCATTTCAGCTACTCAGCAACTGCTTGCAAACCTCTAAACAACAACATACCTAATATAATATTGATCTTTGATTGTGAAAAACCTTATCAAAAAGCTGAAATGAATCAGTGTAACCTTTGCCAGCACTTGCTTACGTGTTTTTTTGCGCAGCTTCAGCTGCTTAATTTTTTTATTCTTTTTTTTTTGGTCAAGTTATCACTATACATGTCCCCAGCTTGAAGTGTGGAGGAGAAACAGCAAGATACCTGTGTGCAAGTTGCAGTCTTCAAGCAGAACCTTAGGAAAAACAGCTGTCTTGTTATGCAGAGCAAATCACTCCCTTCCCCTTTGTCAAGACCCACTTCCAAAAAGGAGGGGAAAAGCTCCTCTTCAGAAGCAGGTCTTGACACCTTTTCCTCTCATTCCATCTCCTTTCTGCTCTACTCTGCTCATGCTCCTGCTCCCTCTCTTCTACCTTGTGACCTTTCAGGAGCTGCAATTCCTTGTATTGCAGGAATCTTTTAAATTTACCTTTTTCTAAGAGCCAAAGTCTGATATGTCCATGCTTTACAGTCTTAATCGGCACAATTTGATATGCTATTTTAAAATTGAAAGCTTTATCAAAAGTATTTTTAAAAATGGTTTGGTCTTTCTTATTAAATGTAGTAGCTTGTGGCATCTTTCAAATAGGTATTGTACTATTTACTGGGGACACAAGCTGGTGTTTTATGGAAGTTTCACAAAGGAAACACAGTTCAGAAGTGAGAGGTAATATGCAGGTGGCTTTAAGACTAGAGCACAAATTGCATGAATACTGAAGATACATAAACATATAAGCACTGTCTTCTTACCAATTGGGATTTATTTATGACTCGTCCCTGAAAGAATGGAGAAGACAAAAAAGATGTGTCCTGGAAAAAAAAATAAACCAAAGTAGCATGTACAATATAAATATCAGATTTGACCCACATATGAGAAAAACTAAAGTAAGCAATATCTTTTTGCTGAAGGAGGTGATAGAAACTAAAAAACTTCAATGACATTTACATGTCTTTCCTAACTGCAATCTCTTCTGCTGTTTGGACAGAGCCATATCTGGGCAAAAAAAATGGTAGGTGTTCAGTCATACATACAAACACTCACAAACAAGTTAGGATGAGAATTGGACACTTTACTCAAACTGCAGTAAAGTGAGATATCTGCACAAGGACTCTTATGTATATTACATTCAATATGGTAGGAACATTATCTGGCACTGAAACTGCTTGGCTTGAAACAGCCCATACCCATACTATTAACTATCTTGTCCTCCAAGACAGAGACAACCTAGTCTCCTCCTTCCAATAAATCTCCAAATATGCTCAGGAACTGTACGGGAAAATGCAAGCTGGCCTGGGCCCAAATGTGTGCCAGGAATCATTCTAAAATTTAGCAGCAGACATGATTTTGATCCAGTGCCTGTGGGTGTTTCCTGACACTATTTTCTGTACTGATACAAACAGCCAAAATGTCTGCTTACTATTTCTCAGGGCTTCTGTGCAAATAGTTATAAGGTCTTTTAGATGAAGTGACTGGAAACTGGCATTCAAAATTATTTTTTTTTTTCTATGCATTCCAAGAATACTTCAATAGAGAAATAGACTGCTGAGTAGAGAATGTTAGCCTAATAATACTAGGTCTGGGGTTTATGTCCTCCACAGAATACTCAGAAATAGTCCTTAGACCTGGTATTCTGCATGTCAGAAGCTGAAAAGCACTGCTTCAAAATAATCCGAATTAGTATACAGACTGATGAGAAAGGAATGATATATTCTTTTTATAACAGAGGATTCACTGGAAAACTACTGTACATGTTCCTCAGCTGCCCAAACTAGGATTTGATATTGAAGTAATGACTTGATGCTGCTTTGCGTGCTGTGCCATACTTTAGAAAATGGCTAGTGGTAAAAAACAAAATGGGAAGGAGAAACTGTCTTTGCTTTCATGCTCAAAATGAACATAAGTGCTAGTAAGTAAAAGTTTCTCATTTACAAACAAAGGAGGACATAATTTCCTTGTTGTTACCATAGCTATTATCTCCTTCTAAACAGAATAAATTTGCATGCTGTGGTAGTTAGATTTTATTTATTTATTTCTAAACCAGGTTTCAGATCTTTAGCAGGAGTTAAATTTAGCCTTTTCCAAAATCTGCTCACAAAATGGACTGTTTCATAGCTGTCTGTCTGAAAAACAGAAAAAAAAACAAGGAGAGCTTAATCCAAATTTTTGTGAAGGCAAGAAGCAGAAGATCCAGATCCAGCAACAGGTAGGGTTTGTTCATTGACATTTGCGTAGTTAAACCAAAATCAGTGTCGTTTAATTGTATATTTCTCATTAATATGAGGCCTGAACTTAACACCTTTGCACCCTGAACTTATTAGAGTCAAAGATTCACAAGGGAACTGAACTTCAAAATATTCTCATGCCTTGTAATTAACAGCCCTAAATTAAACTTGTTTCTTCACTTTACCTCCTAAGCAGGACATCCATGGACTAGGGAAACATTCTGCTTCATAGATGAGCATCAAAATTAGTATGTGCATTTAGCTCTCAAAGATTATGTGGCTCTAAAAATCTTTGCTTATTCCTATTTGTCCTGGGTTCAGCTACAGCAGTCATTTTTTCTCCTTCTTAGTAGCTGGCGCAGTGCTGCGGTTTTGACTTTCAGTCTGGGAACAATGCTGATAACACCGATGTTTTTAGTTGTTGCTAAGTAATGTTTACTCTGACCAAGGACTTTCTCAGTCTCATGCTTTGCCAGAGAGGAGGGGAAGCCAGGAGGAAGCAGAGGCAGGACACCTGACCCAAACTGGCCAAAGGGCTATTCCATACCACAGCACGTCATGCCCAGTATAGAAACTGGGGGGAGTTACCCAGAGGGCCAGATCGCTGCTCGGGTCGGGCTGGGTATCGGTCGGCGGGTGGTGAGCGGTTGTGTCCTTTTCCCTTGTTATTCCTCTTATCATTATTATTGGTAGCAGTAGTGGTTTGTATTATACCTTAGTTACTGGAGAGCTGTTATCTCAACTCGTGGGAGTTACATTCCTTCGATTCTCCTCCTCATCCCTCCGGGAGCGGGGGGAGGAAGGAAAAGGGGGGGAGTGAGCGAGCGGCTGCATGGTTCCAAGTTGCCGGCTGGGCTTAAACCACGACACTATTCTATATCTGTTTCTGAAATTTCAGCAATGTATTTGCACTCATCTTCATGCAAATCATGCTGCTCCTTAGGACAAGCAAGACTGAGCCTTTGACTAGCAGCAGGTTGTTCTATATGCTAAAATGTTTGGCTTGAATGACTTGTGCATTTTTTTTTCAGAAAGATTTGTAGGGATGACAGAGTGAAAGGGCTGGCCCCTTTCTGGGAATTGCTTGAACAAAAATGCCGTACATATTCAGTTTTTCTACCTGCCACAGATCCTCCTGCCAGAAAGGAGAGATACTGGTGTGGGGTACTGCCAGGGACAGAAGCATCTTAAAAGAAGTATCTCCTTATCACTGCCATGTACACAAAATATGTTTTGCCGTTTTACTTTTTGTGTGTGTGTGTGTGTGTGTGTGTACAGAGACATAGCACTCATAGCACTTAGTTTCACATTTGTTTAACTGTATTAAACTACAGCATTTGGTTGTGATATCCCAGGACTTGGCTTACTCCTTCACAGAAAGCAGAATGCCCCAGCATAGCAGGGACCAGAAGTGCAGATGTTCAAACAACCCTGCTCTGCTTTGGGGCCCAGAACACTGCAGCACACAAAACAAAACTGGGTAAGCCAGGGATGTGAGGTTTAGCCCAATTGTTTATTAAGCAGTTGAACATGAGGTGTTAAGTGATTAAAGCTGTGGTATGCTCATGTACTTTTGCATCTTGCTGAAATACAGGCTTCACCCTATTACTGTGGAATGCAGAGTGAAAAAAAAACCAACAAAAAAAAACCCTTATGGAAATGAGCATAGCACATCACCTGCGTCTGCTTCGTGTTGCTCTCTCCAGAAGAAATATATACTTACACATGGAGACTCTCAGTACAGAACCCCAACGTGGGTTATTACCTCAGAGTTGATGATATATGTCACTCTAGCCTCTGAAGTCTACTAAACCTTTCATAAGGTCATAAGGGAGATTTTGTGGAAGAATAAAATGTTAAGGTCCAGGTTGCCTTTACTACATATTGACTACTAATGGAGTATCCCAGGCATTGTACAGCATGTTATGGTGTTTGGCCTCACCTCTTACAATGTCACACGCCTCAGACCAGCAATTCACACAGACCAGGCGTAACAAAACCTTGCACAAAGTACCAATGTGGCTGCTTGACTGCAGTTCACAGAGGCACAATGTCACTAACTTTGTTGCATGCCACGGATGGATGCACTGCCACATCTTGCACTGCAGCAGCAGGATTCTCTGGTCAAGAAAATCCATATAAAAGTCATTTGTTGACTTTGAATTTCTTCTTTTAACATCTATACCAAGATTCATCTTCAATTTTTGGTATTACACAAGCTCTCAGTTACCCAGGTATAAATCTAAAGCGCACAATCCCTCACTTCCAACAGTATGATTCAGACCCTGAATTTCTTTAGAAGGTGGTGTTAGTTCCTTTTTGAAACACTATTAACTAAATCCACTAATAAATAAACCAAATTATAAAAACACTAACTTAAAAAATGTATATATTTTTATATATATTTATATGGGTTTT
>NW_009911546.1:29247-33924 GCF_000696875.1 Nestor notabilis | reverse complement strand
ATATATATTTAATTATTTTTTTTTAGTTGGGGCTTTTTACATGAGAAGGCGATACCACACTGGCAAGTTTTTTTGCCAAAACAACAGAAATTCCCCCTGTCTCCTGCCCTTGACATTAGAGACCCTTTGGGCACCTACAGAAAAGCCTACCCTTTCCCCACAAAGCAAAGTTCTCCCATTTCCAACTTTGCTCCAGTAAAACCTCTCTCTGCTAGAGGACTTAGCCAGGACACTCAGGCCACCTGGACAGCAAGGTTTGCTGAGACCTTGACATGTGTGGTATGCCAAGCTCAGGCAATGTGCTCATGGGACTGGGGAAATCCTATTTCCCAGCCTGGCCACCTTGACAGCTTTTTGTGAAGCATTTGGTAACCAAGAGACTACATGACCTACCAAAGTCCTTTGGCAAAGAGAAACAGGATTTGTACTCAGTATTATTTCAGATGTGAAATTATAAGCTACTTTTGTGCAGTATTAAGTATACAGTTAAGGACAAAGCAGTTTTTAACAAAAAGAGGTAACAAGATACTCATGGATTAGTTTTGCACTCCAGCAAGCCTCAAAGAATTGTGTCTAATATCTCCCCACTCTCAGGATGTAGTTTTTTCTTGTCAGTGAGCCTGTCACCTCCTGTCAGCATCCCCTCTGCCTTCCTTCATCCTCTTAATTAGTGACTGAGAGTTCTGCCTTTGTTCTCTTTATTTGGCTTTAAGCTAGAGAAATTAAACCGAAGGAATCCTCCAGAAGGCTTTGTACCTGCACATGAAGGTGTCATAAATAGCTTGTTAATGATTTGAGAAATGACTAATAAGTAGCTACATTGGGTAACCTTTCAGCATGCTGAATAATTTGTTAAAAACTTAATCAGTTTAATGGGGACTATTTTAGTACCAGTACGGAAACAGGCAAATTGAAACTCATACCAGCACTTTTGTTCCTCTGTGCCTTTGCAACTGAGATACTCCCCTCCAAGTCTGGGACAGAGCCAAGAATTACAGGTAAATTAACACAAGGGCCAAAGCCTGAAGCAGATGTTAGGCCTAAACCCATATAGTCTGCTTAGTAGAAAACCCTGTAAATAAACCAATCCAATCCAATCCAAACACCTCAGCTACAAATAATTGTAATCTTCAGGGGATATCCCCATATCTACAAAATCCAATAAAAATTAATTCCTCAATTTTGTGCACCTATGATGTCATTACAATCTCATTTCTAATCTCTGCTATATTATGGCATGTTCAACATCATAATAGTGCACTGGAAAGTTATTATATACTTCACGTTCTAGCTGTTCGTGCCAATAAACCAAACAACTTTGAAATGTGAGCAATAACAAGACCTTGATGTATTGTTCACATCCACTGCTAGATCTGCCAGTACCAATTTTCAGAATTTGAGATTAACGAAAAAATGTAATTAAACAAATTTTAAACACCCCTTTCCCAAATTACTTGTTTGCAGACGATACATCCATACACCCCAACTCCTCAAACACATTCATGTATCATACTTAAGGGGAACACATGTATTAACAGGAGCTTCATTTTTACAGATTTTGTGCATTAATGGGGACTGAAAAATGTGCTATTATGGCTGGCCACATTTCAACTTGGGATACAGTGAGACTGCAGTTGAACCAGTGTATGTTTTAAACCCTCTGGCAGAACAGTACTCAATCTTAATTATTAACTAATAATAAATTACTCTGGCATTGATCTACACGTTTAATAAGAAATTAGGATGCTTGTGTCTAAGTCTAATTCTATGTAGAAGAAACAGAAATACTCTATGGAGGATAAACCCACTGAGACCTCTGTGTGTCTATCATTAAGAGACATGACACTATGCACAAAATAAAATGTTTCTATCATTAGTGACAAGGAATTAGGGTGTTTCTGTTCACAGTCAGGCCAAGCAAAGGGGTTTTTTTCAACCACAAGACTGCAGATTTCACAGTATCAGCAAGCATGTCACAAATCCCTACCCTGAACCAGACTGCTTGCTCTGAATCTGTCTAAGAATCTGTGATAAAACATTTAGATTTTTCCTATTGTAACTGTTACTCATTTGGAAATATCCTTTAAATTGTCTTCTTTTTTAAATATTTCAGAGGTCTTATTCAAAGCATAGTAGTTCAACATGGGCTTTAGCAAAACAAGCTTGTGAGGGAGAACTGAGATAAGAAACATCTGAATATTAATTTTTTCTTTCCTTTGTTTTTTTTTTCTTTCCCTTCTATCCTTTTCTGGAACAGTCAGGTCACCCACCAAACCCTCAGTTTCCTTTTTTTTCCTCAAGTGTAGACCTCAACTGGCTAATTTATCACCATAACTGTGAAGCCATTGATCAGGGATCCTAGTCTCACAGCTAATAGCACAGTCGAGTTTCTGAATGTATAATGATTGAGCTCCAGCAGTGAAAACAATTTGAAAGTCTTTATTTGGGAATCTGATCCAAAGCCTATCAGAACAAATGGCAGGAAATTTCAGTGTTAAAATCCAGGGCACTGAATCACATCCAACCCAGGCAGTAGCCCCAAGAAAAAATAAAGTGCAGTACTTTCTTGGGAGACAACAATTTGGGGGGCAGGGGGTTGGGTTTTTTTTATTTTATTTCTTCAGAAGTGTGTTAGAAAACAGATTTTGTTTCACAATTCAAACTGAAACAGTAAGAAGGAAAATATTTGAGTTACAGTATGAAAATATCATAAGGGTTTGCTTTTTTAATTCTTTTTAATTATATGAGCTTTGATTCTCATTTAATTGTCCCTGGGACTTACACACACAAAGGCCATTGACAGCCTATTTATGAAGCATGATGCTGGTATTATTTTTTCTGCTTGGGAATCTGCTTACTTTTTCCTGCCTAAGCTATGTCTCACTAGCCTTGACTAACCTTCAACTCTGTAACTTAAACATATCACACACTCCAGTGTGCTTTGGAAACCTTGATACCCACCTATAAATGGGGAAACATGACTCTACTGTAGTTTCTTCCATTTGTAGGAAGATAAATATGTATGGCATCAGTGTTTCTTGGCTTTCTAATGGCAGAGCTGTCACCTCCCGATCTGAGGCAAGCTTTAACGATGAAAATCAGTAGTGCTTTCTGACTTGGTACTGACAGAGAGGCATTAGTGAGATGGAGTTACAAATATTTTCTGATTAGTTCATTTCTCTGGGCAAGAGTCTGATTGAGTAGCAATTTCCAGGCTGAAGCTCTTTGGACCATGGCCCCCAGTGGCCCCCCAATGGCCCATCCTTCACACATCAGGGTAATGTCAGTGGCAACTAATTCTATGACTTTAGTGGACTGAGACCTTTCAAAATTTTCAGAAAAAGGATACCTACAATCACATCAACTAAAACAAACCAAAACCAACTGAGACCCTAATTTTTACAAGATTTCCAACTATCGCAAGACTTTTGCATGTTTATATCCTGTCATACTTTTATGTTGTGTGAAAATAACAGTAGAGAGACTACTTGTACCTTAATACTCACCAATACAAAACCCAAACCCCTGTGTTTCTCCCAGTGAACAAAGTACACAGTTCAGGTAAAGAAATTCCACTTTTTAAAGCATGCCATAAAAGGACAAATCTACCATTTGTGGTCAATCTTACTGATTTAAAGAAAAATAAAGTGCAGTTCACTTCAGCCTACATTTCTCTCATTTGACTGGTTCATGATACACAGCTTATACAGACTCTAGTAAAACTAATTATTGGCTTATCTGGCTTGCAAAGGTAAAATCCCTATGGATTTTCCCACTGGAAACATGACAATTGAAGAACTGTATTCCTGGTCCTTTGTACCAAGGAAGTCATTAAAAATTGGAATCTGTGATAAACACACATATTTTTCTGACAAAAGTCCATGGTAACAGAGCAGACAAGATGCAGATGTTGTATTCTTCCTAGGTTTTCTCACTGTTTTTTTATTTATGCTTTTACCAAGGTCAAATGTATATAATGCAAAACCTTTTACATGATTTTTAGCAGCTATTCCATACAACCTGTAGGCCTGTATTCTTTTATTGCTTTAATGTATGAATCAATGTTTTACAGTGTTTTCTGGACACATTTCTGAGCACAAAAATCTATGATTCTACTACAAACATTTGTTTTGCTTTTCTGTAAATAGCAACAGCTTTATACTTCCCTGTAACTGAATAAATCATTGCTGAATCTCAGAAAAAATATAATACTAGCTCAAGCCAAGTATTTATTACTTTTGTTAGAAAAGAGAGAGCAAGGTTGTGTTTGTGGGTGGGGTTTGGTTTGGTTTATTTTTACATTAAAATAGATAATATGGAAAGAAATGCTTTTCAGGTTCAGATTTTGAAAATTCTGACTTGAAAATGTAGCCACAAAATCTTCCTGTACAAAGCAATTTGACCTCACTTTAAAATTTTGTTTTTAAAACTAGTTGTCAGTGTATTCTGAGAGACTGCATAAGTTAAAACCTGCTGCAAACAATATTCAGAGAATAAAGGGAAATTTCTTGCTTTTGTACCCTCCCAACTTGACTGTGTTATAGTGTGGAGGAGCACTAGCTGTCACATGAGCCTGTGTGTGATGTGATGTGCTGTACAGATTCCTCCACTAATGAGGAGCAATGAGCACACTTCCATGTCCTGCTGCATTTTACTCAGCCTGCCTCTTTGCAAGGA
>NW_009911546.1:12583-29216 GCF_000696875.1 Nestor notabilis | reverse complement strand
CTCAGCAGGAGTTTCTTTCTTTTGCAGAGGAAGACGGAGACAGCTTGGTGGGTGTTTGTCTGTATATGGCTTCAGAAGAGTGTTTGAAAGCTATATGTTGCACAGAATAATACTAAGCTGCTTAGCCTCCCTGTCTCAGTTACCCCCTAAATAATAAGAGCTATAACACAGGGTGGTACGAAGATAATTGTGTAGAAAAAAAATTTAAGGAAGTTCCAATGCTGGAAAAAGAATTTACATAAATACCACAGACACAGTAATCACTCACTGAACATACCAGACTTGAAGAAATAACATGCATACCTGTCAACATGGACAAGTTGTGCAATACTTCTCCCTGCTTTAATGAGTAACTAGACCCTGATAGCTTCAGAAAAAGATTTGGAACCAGCTCTCCTCAAACAGTTATACAAGACAGGCTTTTGAGTTCTTATAGAGAAAAAAAAAAGCCTAATATAGGTAAGCCTGCCATCATCCCTCTTCTAGGGAGGAGCAAGTCCAGCTTTGCCTTCACAGCCAGGAAGCCACATGCTGGCACAGGTTGGCCTGTCACCCACCACTGTCCTCGAACATTTGCAGTTTCAAACAAGGGAGAAACATGAGCTTACCTGAGAAGGTCAGCTTTCTGACTTGTAGGAAGGAGAAGCAGCCTGGACCAAGCTCTATGCTGCTTTGTTGCTAGTTCTCCAGGCAAAAACATTTCAAGATAGCTCTGGCACCTCATGGTTGGGCCAGGTCTCCCACACCCTTACTTTGAGAGAACTCAACTCTAAACTTCCACAGATTCTTGGATGCATTTGGAAGCATCAGGTTTGTGTTTTGTCAGCTCTTCTCTGAACAACTTCACATGATGGCTTTTCTCAAAGCTTACTACACTGCTAAGCACCTCCTTGTTTCTCCTCAGAGACTGCTTCCAAACAGGAAGCAGGACAAATATGTAGGGCAAATATTCATTTTGCCACAGCTAGGGCACATGCAAGCTCAAAAATACTTAGCTGAGGCCCCTAGAAAGACTGTCATTGGTGATACATGGCTGAGTGTAAAGGATTAAAGTTGTGAGAGCTGAAGCCTGTTCCAGTATCAGCTGAAAGGTCTGTCATGCAACTAATAGCACAGATATATGGGAAAAAAGGCTGAGACAAATGTTCTTTGGCAGGCCTCACTGGAGTAGTTTAAGATCTCACTGCCCTGACTGGCCATAACACATCAAAGCTAACATAGCCGCATGGCTCATCTAAGTGCTCCAAATTCATTTTAGTAACATAGATCCATTTAAATCATTCTCAGCACCAAAGCAGATCAGAAATCTTGCACACATTTGAGAGAAAACACAAGTGTGAGGACAGGTATCCCTCTTGGAGGGATGAAAAAGGGAAAATAAGGAGCAGATAGTGGCACAACATCCTCAGCAATTCCCAGAAGACCCACAGGAGCAACCTGTCTAGAACCTACAGCAAGAGGGGCACACAGTTGAGCAGGGGGCTGGCTCAGAGATTATTTATCAATTCTTTGCTCTTCTTGATCTCAAAGCACTTCTAAAATATCTGCATTTTCTTTGCTGTTTAGCAGCTGGAGAAACTGAGACACAGTCATGAGGAACTGGCTCTCAGCTGCAGAACATAGCATATAAACCAGTTCTCTGGAGTCCTAGCCCAGGGTTTTATTAACCAGACCAGGCTAAAAAGCAGCCAGAAACTTAATTATACTACACTGTGACTAGAAAGTATCTGTCAATGTTCATCTGAGATAGAAGAGGGAATTTAGCCATCATCTACTTGGTGGAGACTGGCCACTGTTGCGAGTGACCTGCAACTCCCTTAGTCTGAAAGAGACTCTATTCAGTGCTGGGCATTTATTGTTTCCAACAGTTCACCTTTTCAGGTTATATTATCAACAAACAACAGAGTGATTCTGGTCTCTGCATGACAGAAGGCTTCTTTCCTGCCTCCTCCTCTCCTCAGCCCCTTCTCAAGAGATCTCTATTTTACTTTTTTTTTTCCCCTTCTGTGTCCTGCTGATTCACACCGTGAGCAATAAGTGGTATGTGATCTCTTGTATGTTTCTTCTCAACTTTCCTTTCAAAGACATAAGAACCATAGGAAAAAACATTCCTTTAGAAAAGACCAGATTCTCAGATTATGAACTCTAGGACAAGGTTTCAAGGAAGTCCTCCATGAAGTAAAGAAATTGCCATCCACCCTACAAACAGAAGGTCACGATCATTCTCTGTGAGATAGTCCTCACTTAGACTTTCCCAGAGGGAAAAGGCCAATTTAGCCATGTCTCCATCATGCTCTCTTAGAGACCTAAGTAAGGATAAATGAAAGGATTCACATGAAATTCAACTACAAGCTATGGACTTTAATATAACTCCCTCCCTGCATAAGTACTTGAAGCTCAGGAGACCTGACACAGAAGTGTCATCATTATTTGAACATCTCTTGTGTGCATCTTTCTATTGGTGTGGGGTTTTTGTTTTTTTTTTGGGGGGGGGGGGGGTTGAGGTCTGGGGTGTTTTTTGAATGCTTGTAAACTTTCAGTGGTTACTACATTCTGCACCAAGAGTTTCCATGGCTGAATCTATGGTTTATAAAGAAATGTTTCCTTGAATTGCTTTAAACCTTTTTATGATAGTTTTTCCTGGCTGAACTTTAGTATTTGAAGTCTTGAAAACATTGAAAAACTGTTCTCTACCATGAACTCATTTCACAGTCCTCCAGCCGTTGCTTTTCCAGCTTGAATAGTCCTAAGATGCTTGATCACTCCCTGTGCTGAAGCTCTTCCATATTTTTATTGTCCTTGATATGTCCTTTGGATTTTTTCCCAGTAATTTTATTCAAATGTAAGGCTGCCAGAAATACGGAGGGAGTGTTCAAGATGTGGGAGTAATGGGTTTATACAGTGCTATAATAATGACTTCTACCCTCTTGTCTATTCCTTCACAATAACTCCTAACCTTACACCTGCTTTCAGGAGTGCTACTGATCATTAAGCCACTGTTGTGGCAGAACTATCTATTTTAATTCCATCATCTTCCTCTTGAAAGGATAACAGGTAGCTGGTGATCCTTTGCTGAATGTACAGTTAGGATTGATTTTTTTCCCCAATGTGCTCCACTTTGGTTTTGGGTTGGTTTTTTTTTTTACCCTACACTGAATTTGATTTGATATTTTATTATCCAGCCATCCAGAATAGTGAGGTTAATGACATTGCCCCCCTGTTCACAGATAAGAAATAGAGGAATGAAGACTTATACAGGGTTTTCAACAGAGCAGAGGGCAAAAGATGGGTCTGTTTGCATCTTCGCTTTTCAACCATGTGAGAAAATGTTTCTTGTAAAACTGCTTTAATGTTCTTGTATACTCGTATACCTGCAGTGTTTGAGGGGGTCCTCACAGAAGCAGCCATTTCTCTTTGCTTCCAGAAGTGGGGAGCATGTATACAGAAGGAAAAAAAAAATAATCCCAAAACTGAACATGAGGACGAAGATGAGATCAGAGGGATTTTAAGGAAGGAAGAACAGCCAAACAAATCCTTAAAGTGATAGAAATTAGCTACAAGGAAGGAGTTTTACGTCCTTTATGCCAAAGTACTCAAAAACATCTGTCAAAACATTCAAACTAAATCTAAACCACCACCTAAAATCTTGATATCTACTAACCACATAGCTAATGAGTTTGGAGTTACACAGACCAGAAGAAGGAGATGTAGCTGGATGGGGAGGCAACACAGGGCCCTGAAGATGAGGCTTGGTGTTTCTTCTGTCACTGGGAAAGCAGGTGTGTGCATTGCTCAATGTCCTCGAAAAGGCTTCTGTAGCCTGGTATGAGCCACCCAGCTACAGGTCAACAGACAAACTGTTGCTGCAACCTGCTCATGGAGAGATCTGCAGCCATGGTGGCCTGGTGTTGTTACACACCTTTGTGAAAGATCATCAGCTTAATATTGAAATTAATCTTGCTGCTTGCTCAGCTCCACATTCAAACCCCCTCTCAGCTACAGCACTATAAAAGATGTGACAGCATTTGGGGATGTAATTGAAAACACTGCAGCCAGGATACAGGTTTGGGAAGCATATGGGCAATATCCTGCAAATCATTTCCATATATAGCTGTTGTTTCAGAGCAGATCTTGTGTATGTAACTGCAGCTTCTGTTATCTTCTTTTCTTTCCTACCTTCTCAAAACTTCCCATCTGTTTGGCTCTCAAATTAACTGGGCATTTTAACACAATGAGCAAGCTCCTCCAATCTATTATCTTAAAGGAAATTTTTATGACTTAGACTTGCTGGCCTAAATAGTAACTCTTAGTTTTCTGCAGTTTGCTACAGCTCTTTACAAAATGACTGGCTACATGCCACACATGGAGACTACCATGAGATTTCAGGATGTGCATGTCCCTATCAGATACACATGTCAAGGAGCAGCATCCTATTAGAGCAGGACAGTCTTGTTAGCCCCAAATTAAGACTATTCTTTCCAGTTAGCACCACCTCAGTGTATTCAGAAGGCATCTTGGCTAGTCTTGCTTGGATCCCCATATAAGCAAAACCCCACAAGCAACAAAAAGTCTGTATTATCCGTACTGGAAATTCCTATCAAGGACACTATCTAGCCCAGCACAGAAGGGAGATTAAATCAGACTCTCGTGCTTGGAGGCAAACACTTGATTGGAAAAGAGCCCAAAGGCTTGACTAAACTGACTGAAAGCAATCAAGAGAGTCTTGGGAGCTTCTGTGAGCTTGGATGCAACTCCATTGCAAGCTCATCCTGGGAAAAAAACATTACTTCCATAGCCAGAAGTGCCTTCTTCTACTTCTCCCTGCACAGGTAGTTCACAGCTGCCCCGAGCTCATAAAACAAATTGCTGCCTGTCTTTTTAATAGGGTTCCCTGACAGAGAAAGACCTTGAGACACTTCCAGTGCAACCTCGAGGAGTGCCTATACTGAGACAGAGGCAAAAGCACACTTCATTCTAGCCCGCACGCTGGTTGATTTACTTTACTACGCAACATAGCCTAGAGGAGCCACCTATGGCCTGGAGTTCCAGACAATAATTAAGTTGTTGGTGGGTTGCCCCAGCATTGCAGTAATTGATGATTAAAGCAGGCACAGGACACCGCTGAGGCCTGGCACGCAATGAGGCTGCTCAGTTGCTCTCCTCCAAATTCACACCACTGAGCAATTTTGTTACATGCATCGTTCCAGGATGCTAACAGCTTTGCTGTTTCCTAATCAGCTGGGGCAATTTACACAATTTCTGGCTGTGTTTTACATCAGACCTCATTTGATTCTCTGGTATGTTGCAGTACTACCAAAGACAACCATCCTTTAAATATGCTTTCCACACACATCATTCCCTTTCTTTACCAGTTTTATATGAAAAGGGCAACACATAGCTGTGTGTGCTAATTAAGAGAGTCCTTATATACTGCACTCAGCAGACTTCTGTTTCCAAAACAGTTGTTGCATCTAACCCAACAGCTGATATAGTAAAAGACTGATAACGACAATAGTATCACTGAACATGGGTTTGAGATAGAAAGGATGACATATTTGCTTGTCTCATGTAAATAATGCTACATCCAATCAGCAGACACAAAGGAATCTGAGCACCAGCTTAACCTAGCACTAGCTTAAGCTTTTACATATACAGAACAGAGAGAAGAAACTTGTGACATTGCTGTGCATAAGCTTGTATTGCTACTTTATAGATCACCATCTCAGAATAGATCTCTGATAACAAAGGCCTCAGGTGAGAGGGAGAGATCTCCTTGAGTCTAAAATACTGCTTAATTGGAAGAAAAGTATCTCATGACATATTCCAAGCATTGTATCATCAAGTGCTTACCCACAAGCAGATGGCTGGACTTGCACAGTGGGGTTCCTTCTTGTAATCTGCTGCCACTAAGGGCCTTTTGAGCCAGATCCAAAACCTCTTCAAGTCAATGGGAGTTTTTCAATTAAGTTCAGTATAAGCTGGGTAGGATCCAGAGAGTTAAGTGTCCCTGGAGATGTCTTCTGGGCATCTGCTGACACTCCAAGGGGGAATTTCCAACTCCTTTAGGTATTGTTTTTAGGCAGTTCTGAAACAAGAGAGGTTACATTTAAATTTACAGAAATTCAGACTACAGGAAAATCCTGGCCCTGTTGAAGCAAGAAGAAATGTTGCCGTCGATAGGAATTTATGCTTATGACTACCACTTGCTCTACCCCAGCAGTTTTATCAGCTCAGAAAGCTGATGAGATTAGCAAACTGTTTCTTTCAGCATCAAACAAGCAAGGCCAAAAATAAGCACCTAATCATTGGTCTTGAGATGCCCCCTATAACTCTAATGTCTGGAAACTTTCCACCACTCCATTTCTTGGGGGCTTATAGCAGCCTTAACCTATGAGATCTGTTAACACCAGCCTTTCCATTCCTTCCATGCTTGTACTACTTTAAAAAATTCTGCAGTTAAGCTGAAGTCTCCTTAAGTTAAGTTTTACATTAACCTGGTCTGCTTCTTGGATGTGCAGTGTAGCTATTCACTAGTTCAGTTTTACTTCTCCACAGAGCAGAAAGACCTACTAAGTACTGCTAAGAGCTACGGTATGGCTCATTGACAGTAATGCGGCTTTGACATTTATATGTCATGCCGTGATAAGCAGGCTTGATGTTTCTTTGAAAGAAAAACAAAATTAAGTATAACTTTCACTAAAAGAAAGCATCTTGGGTATTCAGGACTCAGTCTTTTCAGGTAGCTATTAAAGTAGTCTACTGGGGATATGGCAAGTAAAAATTTCCTACATTTACCTCAGGAAATTATATGCCTCTAGTAAAAAAATGAAAAAAGGAATAATAGGCTCTGGTAATGGTGGAACGGAGTTAAAAATGGTTCCTCAAGGTGACAGTCCACAAGCAGAAAACTAAAGCCCATTCTGAAGCCCTATCAAGTGGGATGCTGTTTCTCTCACTAAGTAAATCCTGCGGGGGGCTGAGGGGATTGGATCCACTGAAAAGACATCTTTAGTGGTGCAGGACACTGTGGTCAAGTCAAAGCTGAACAGGGCATGTTAAAGATGCAAAGGAAAAGGTCTTTAACTTAGGAGTTTCTCTACTACCACCTCCTTCATGCCCTCAGTTTCTGTGCCCCCTTAAATCTTAAGGCTAAAGAGGGGCAACTTGACGACTTTTTCGTATACAGCTGAAAGAATCTGTTATATACTGATAGGGAGGTGTATATGCCAATTCAGTGTTCTAGTGTTCTGTTTATTTATGTAGTGTATCTGGATTTAATTTAACCTGAAAAATTCTACTTTATCTTGGCATTTGAAAAATTAAGTTCTTTTATTTCTTTCCAGTCACAAATTTTCCTTTTTTAATAGGTAGACTACTCATAATATTAAAAAGAAGAAGTTTGGATTTTGGAAGAGATTAATGCTTTCAAAATTCTGTTTCAAAAAGTAATTATTGGAGGATTTTTTTAGTTTTTTGTTGAACCTGAATGCATATATTGGCCATTTTTCATTTGTAAACTTGTGGAAAGCCTGCAAAATGATCTAGGTCTGGCTGGAAGACTTAACTTTACGCACTGCTGCATTGGCTTCCCAATGGAAATCCTACAGGCCCACAAAGGGAAGGGCATGCACACTTCTTCCTCCACTCCACCTTTGTTCTGTGCCTTCCACGTGGAGAAACTCTGCCTGGGAAAAAGCCCTGGAAGACTATGTGGCTTCAGACCTGTTATCAAGACACCTACAGACCTCCATCAATTTGTAGTTCTCCATCAGTTCAAATCCTTACTGCTTATTCCAGACTTTCTAAAATATTAGCGGAAGGGTACTAGAGAAGTCAATATTCTGTTTGTTGGCATCATCAGCAATATCATAGTCCTGGCACACAAGTATCCCTTTGATATAACATGCTCCACAGAATCTTAATCTTGACATTCCTAGAAGTATGACGATAGACAAAAGGGTCTGACTTTGTAAAGGGTCGAACTACTAAAAGGAGATTCTTCTGAGAGGTAATTCAGTCTTTCACTACCTTTTCAAATTAATCTCACCCAATCTTCTGAACTGTGTCCTGAGCTACTGAATATATTTCTGTGCTGTAAACACCAGGACAGAGTCAGCGTAAAAATCTTGCCATCATTTAACTAGCTCAAAGTCTTTCCTATATTTTGTGTAGACTGGAATGATAAATAATTTATTTTCAGAGTAGCAGATCTCAAATAAATTTCTAAAACAAAACTTCTGCAAAACACAATTATTATTCAACTCATTTTAACAATTCGATAAATGCAGTGCAATGACTTCCGTTAGCTATTCTCCTAGCCAAGGTCTACTACATCATTAAATATTATTGAGTTGGGTCTGCCATTTTACTTGAAATTATGTGCCTGGCATTTAAGTCTATGGCCATAAATGCTGGAAATGTCAGTTATATAAGCATCCATCTTTTTCACTACTGTCTCCCATCAAACATTAATGGTGGGAGCTCTAATCCATTCTACACAGTCCCAGATACATACATTTGCTAGGAAAGGAACTGTAACAGAGCACGCTGACAATTCACAGTAAGTAATTACTCTTAGAAATATCTCAGTAAACTCAATTTGCTCCCAGAGGTCTTTTAAATTATATCTCGTTAGAGTGCAATGTTTTTTCAAATGACAAGGTCACACAAAAAAGCAAAACTATTTTATCTTTATCAAAGCTTTACTCCCCCCACCATAAAACTGTTACAACGCATAATTCCAACCAGATAGAGATATTGTGTTTTACTGTTGGAGTCCAGGAAAGCCATAAAGCAAGCAGAGTTGTTGTTTACAGTCACAATAAATTTGGAACATCGTATAGCATTTTAGGTGAGGCAAACACATCTACTAATGTCAGCCGAGTGGGAAGAAATACATTTTTTTTTTTAACTCCACTGGTGAAATAATTTTCTTTTGCATTTACACTAAAAACCTCATGAATCAGAAAAAAATGAATCTTAAACTATATTAATATAGCAAAATACACACTATCTCATCACCCTACATACCTGTCTTGGTGACTTTACAAGCAAGAGCTTATTGAAAAGCAACATGGATTATGTTGTTAACCAAGACTTCTAATTTTGTCATAAGTCTTGATAGTTGGTATTCTTTCTTATAATCCAAGCTTCTGAAGCCATGCTATTAGGAAAGCATATGAAAAATAATCTCTGCATTGTTTTTCTGAGAAGCACAGGATTATGTTGTTGTGTACCCTGAGCAGAAGCCCAAGAGCTAAATAAACTCTTTTAAAGTGTAAAACTCTTTGAATTTATATGCTAATCTCTTGCTATTCAGGAATAGGGTAGAAAAGTACTCTTCAGTCTTTAAGTCTTCACCAAACATACCATGGAACAATCACATGGAACAATGAGAAAGACAACTACAGTGCAAAAGTACCAACATAATCACATTTTAGTAGCATTCATTTTGGGCAATAAAAGTGTATCTTGTGTTAATAAATAGGCAGAAGCAGCTAAACAGTCCCTTCATCAAGGATATCCTTAATTTTGTTCCCATTTGAAAAAACTACTCCTTTAACTGAAGATATGCTTTTATTCTTAAATCCAAGTTACCTGGCACATGAAAAGAATGCACGCAGTCGAAATCCAGCAGCACTAATCTGTTTAGCAAGTAACTACCTCTGAAGGCACAGTTGAGTTTTAGAGCTGTATTTAGGGGATGGGACACAACATTATTCTGCAAGCAGAATTCTGCAGCCCAACTTTTTCCAGAAATGTACCTAAATGAACTCACCTACTCGAAGCAGAGGTCAGAAAAGCAGGAATAACTTTGAAAGAATAGATGTCCATATAGTGAGTGAGGTTTTTTTAATCCTTTTCTTTTGCAAAGATATTATACAAGAGTGATTTGGGAGAGTCTTGCAAAAAATTTCATGGGCATAGCACAAGGACTGTCATAACAGCCAAGAAAGTTTCTGAGCAGCACTTCTATAAGTTTTACCATCTTGCATTTGACTTATTTCCATTTTCTTCTTTGACAAGCACATGCCAAGATTTACAAAAGGACGGCATCAACAGACAGTCATCTTACAATCATCTTTTCCAGAAAGTTTACCTTCTCGAAGCCCTGCCAATGAAAACTCTTCTTCTTCTGACAAGGGATCTTCTCATATTGTTACATATTCTTGCATTGCTTAATCAACACAATATATAAAAAACAAACACCTAAATAAATGCTTATAAATACAGACCACAAAGCTATAGTTTTATCTTGGGACTGGAATGGAAGGGCTGCAAAACCTTGTTCGAATGTAGAAAAAAGTTAAATTAATAAATTAAATTACACCAATTTCATGGAAAGTGAGACATAAGCTTTCTAAAACCAGTAAGACTTAACTGTGTGGTCAATAACATGAGCTCAGACCAAAAAGCACCCAACATCGGGTCCTTCAGACTTTCGGTAGGTTTCTGAATTTGGGGTTTGCTGCTCTAACAGCTAGAAAGCCATACTTTTCTGACAGGGGAGGGCAAGGACTTGAATAAAATCGTGCTGGCATGCCATGACTACATCTTGCTGCTACAATGGCATTTGCTTCTGTTTGCCATAGGTAGAAAAAATTATATATAACCTTATTCTATTTCTTCAGAGGCAGTAGTGACTGAAATACAAGGGTATCTATGTATTCAGTGGAAGGTGGAAGGACTCAGCAGATAAAGCTCTGTCTTAAATGTGTCTGGCATAGTCCTAGACGTGTTAAGGGAATGTAAGGGTGCCCAGTAAGGTGCTACAGGACTGTCTGCTGAGAAATCTTTCAAGAGGTGATTTTTGGACACATGACACCAATGAGAATTGTGAAGTCCTCTTTGAACATGACAATTTCTTTGATTTTCGTTTAGGTTTAGAAGTTATGAAAAACCTTGTGAATGTAAAGTCTTAGAATATTTATTAATAGATATACGTCTACATTCCAAAAAAATCTCCCTGTGAGGCACCAGAAGGCAGCTGCTTGAGCACAAAGCAGAAGCCACAGTAGAAGAAAACATCTTTGCTCTTCTGAGCTGCTTCTGTAAATCAGGGCACAGTCAGCTTGTGACTTTCTGTTCCTCCATCCCACACACATGACTGTGTCTGTAGATCATTTGGTAAAAGTCATTCAAGAGAAAAAAAAAATTGATAGAATGGAAAATAAAAAATGACAGCACAGAACTTACAGAATTCAGGTTACTTCCTGTATCCTTATACTATTTAGACTATAATTTGCAAGGTCAACAAGCATCATTCCTTTCTCTTCCCTTTCAGCTCGTCTATGCAGAACAGCATTATCAGAGTTAATACCTCTGAAGACTGATTTTAGAAACATCTGACCAAGCCACGCTGCTCAAAGCTTCTCAGTTATTGAACTCTGTGCTGAGAACTCATCAGCAATGGTTCAGACTGTTCAGTAAAACCTCAAATAGGTCAAATCTGCATCAGGTAACTTCATGAATTTAGATTTATACACCTAACTTAATAAAGAAAGATCTGTCATTTTATTCTAGAAGTAAATTTGACTCATAGCTCTGATTCATATCAACCAGGAATTTGACCCCATGACTGCAAAAGAGCTAAGCTAATTTATACTGCTGAAGAAAACTGGGACAAATATCTATATCTGTAAAATCATAGTCTGAGCTCCCTCTTATTATAGTATCAAGCATTTCAAAATCAGTTCATAGTCTGAATTGTTTTTCCTTTTTTTGGCCCACCTCTTTAATGAATATTCACAAAATCCTCATATGTTTAAAGAAAAGTAGGACTGGCTGATAAAAAAGTTAAATTAACATAATTGCAAGTTAGATTTATCTTTTCCTATAGAAATATGCCTTGTGTCTGAATTTTTTCATGTTATTTTGCTGAGCTTTGACCTTTTAACACAGAGCTTCATTTTATCTTGCCCCAAACAAAACCAGAACATTTCAAATCCCAAATGAAAAAATACATTTAAGTTCAGCACAATAACTTTTGCTTCAGGAAAACAGACTTTCATCAAAACCAGAGTTTTCAGTAGGAAAGCATTAGGATTTGAAATTTTTGGCCAGTTGTACTAAATACCGGCATCCTTTCATTCTGACATTTTTACCTTGCTAGTAAGGCTTCACTCCACAGTGAGCCCCATTGATCTCCTGCAGCTAAGTGACATCTTTGCAGCCAACACGTCAGACACCGATGCCTGAGCCATGCCACCTTGGCAGTGGAGTCAAGTGGTGTCTATGAATTCATGAGGTAGGATGTCTTCTTCATTTCCTCTCTGCTTTCTAAAAATAAATGTGAAAGGTTAGTAATTAACCACTGTCAATTTCTCCAATCAGAAAGAGCATTTCTAATGCTTTTAAGACTCTTCAGTCTATAAGGCACATCATTCCTGCCTCTACAGACTGTAAGTTGAACTCAGAATAATGAAATAGAGAGGTGTGCTTCTATTTACATTTTCTTTAAACTTGTGCCAGTTTATAACTGGCAGAAGATCATCCAGAGGTCCTGGAGGATGTTCTCTGTCTCCTTAAATCTTAAAGTTCTCTACATCTTTTTAAATCTTTAAGTTTTTAAGTCAAGACTGATACATGCTTTAAGAAATTTGAGTCACTTGAGCCACAGGTTAAGCTTGTTGCAGTACTCAGTGGGTAAAATTTAATGCATGCAGGTCAGTTTAGAAGAGCACCACAGTTCCTTCTACCTTAAAAATCTACAAACTTATGCAATGAGCAACAGAATGTAATCAACCTTTGGCTTCCCTTACTCATTACACTAGTTGTACTTTTTATTGCAACCCTACAGAGACATAAAAATCTAAAACATAACAGTAAGCTTGAAATCAAAACAATTAAATAGAGAGCAAAAGAAATGAACAAATGACCAAAGCTGCTGCTTTCTCCCTCCCTCTCCTTTTCATCACCCTTTTTCTTTTTATTGCATAGATCTCACTTGCAGTTTTTTAGAACCACCAAAAAGCTAAACCAATCTATTACACACACAGCTCTGCCATGAAAATCCAGGCTTTGCTGTCACTTCCATTTCCGATTGGCAGCACCACTAAAATCTCAGACCTCCCTGCACAAACAAGTCTTTTAACAGAGCATTTTATTCTCCTTTTACCATTCTTACTGTGAAAATATCTTTTCAACTTGCATCAATCTGAATGATGATCAGAATTTTTGTTGTGTGCTGATAACAACCAAACACAGGTAGTCTGTGGCTTGTATTTCACAAGCAAATGGAGAAAGATCACAGGCAACCACTACCTCTTTTCACTTCTCTGCATCAGTCAGACAAGTTACCATCTTCATGACTGTGAGGTTAAGGAAATTTGCCATAGCCTGCAGCGGGCTTAGGTATTGCAAATCAAGCTGGAGTCAGAGCAATGGCCAGGTGAGAACCCACAAAGCCACTTCCAAACAAATCACATAGGCTTATTCATAAAACTCACAGAAAATTGATTAACTCCTACAAGGTTTAATCCAGATTACACCGCCACTGCTGAAACTGGATGCTGGCCCATAAACTGCTACAAATGAAGTTGAACTTTGCCACTTGTGTTTCGGTAGCAAAGAATGGGATGTCATCATTTTAATGCCCAATATCACCCACAAAAGACCGTAAACTTTTACACAATGATAGAAGCATGCTTTAGCCTTTTAAATAATCTGCATCTTGACTAGCTGTCCATTCTACTTTCTCCTTACCAGTTATATTCAGGGGCCATAAACAAAGGGGAATGAGAACAGACAGTGAATTAAAGTGCAGGCAACTGAAAAGGTCAAAGTAGTATGCTTTATTATTTTCTGTCACTGAGTGTATGGCATGTTAAAATTCATGCAGTGGTCTTTAAAGAAAATAGAAACAATGAGAAATCAATCAGCATGCATCGGCTACTAAAAATGATGGGACTGGGTGCATCTCAAAAGGCCTGTGGATATCAAGAAACAAACATCTGTTTCCTCTCTACTGCCTTAACAGATGGAACCTTGGAAAGGGACTAAATAACAGATGCTTGTATGTATTTCAGCAATATTGCAAACGCAAAACTAGTGAGAGGAACTGAAGCAACAAGGATTGCATTGCAGTCCCTTTGCCTCCACTCAAATCCTAACAGCAACCAAAAAGTGTTAAATTCAGCAGGCAATTAATTTTTACCTCAATTGTTAGCTGGTGGGGTGGCCAAGGATGAAATTAAAGAAATGAGATTGCACCCTCAGCTGCAGATTGCTCACTTTTTTCATAAATGGCCTGCAGCATATCAGCATCAAGGCATTGATCCACAACCCCAAGTGAATCTGCCATTGTTAATACTCTTGTTGCACTCAGTCTTATCCACTGGAGGAAAATACTGGATTTCAAAATGGAATCTTTTGGATTGCAAGTGCTTTCTTGCCTGTTCAGCTCAGGAATACCTAGTATGACCAGCACTGGTTTTTGAAAACTGAATTAAGCTAGTTACCGTAAGTTACTGCGCAGACCAATTTTGTATCATTAGCTTGGTTAAAAATTACTGCTTGTTTTATTGAGAATAGCCTGCCTGCTTTTAGTTTCTCAGAATGCAGCTGCTGAAGGACATGCATCTTTAATTCCACAAGCAAATTATTAGAACTGTCCAAATCAAGTCTCTTTCCAGGAATTGGCTATTTTTGGACAGTATTGTTTGTGAGTATAAGCAGAGAAGAAGAACTAGAGGGAGTTAAAAGTTTTGAAACATGTTACTTATGATCAAGTCCACCAAATAAAACACGTCTTGGCTGCAGACTGATCTATTTTTATTTTTTTTTTTGATCACATAATTATATGCTACTGTGGCAGAAGATATTTTCCACAATGACTTACCCTTTCTTCCTTCCTTCCTTCCTTTCAACCAACCAGCCATGGGGGAGTGGACCAGAAACTTGCAAAAACCTGTCTTTAAACAATGATAAAAGGTAAGTGGTGTCTTGTCTTACCATTTCTCTTACAAGCTGACTACATGCTCACGTTCACTGCTTCAGAATAAATATATTTTCTTCTATTTTTTCCTACAGAAGGGTATGGGAGTTGTTTTCACAGCTGTTGGATTCATTGCCACCGTGGGTTTTTTTCTCCCACAGAAGCATAAACTATTGTACTTTCATTCTGTAACTGCAGTCCTGTGGTCACAAAATGGCACCTCTCTTCTGGGGGTTCAAGAGCGTGAAGTGGCCAGAGAAGATGCCTGTGGCTGGTGTAGTGAATAAGTAGTACTTATGTCTCACCACTTTTCAAAGAGGGTGTAGGGTAAATCCTTAAACACACCACAGTGTTTCTTCCTTGACATGGAGGAAAAAAGGCACAAGCAACTTTTATTATGTTGTTAAACATACTGTCTTTTGTCATTCTTTGGTCAGCTGCAGAGATAATATTACCAAATTCTAGTCCCCGCAATGGTTTCTCCTCTCAGTTGTTATTGTTACAGATAATGAAATATCATTCAACAACACAGTTCTGCACTGAGCCTTATTGAAACTGGACTAACAATCTTGGCTCAAGATTAAATACTTTGGAGGCTTAACTCATGAGAAAAGCTGTCTGTGGAAGCATGATCCAAGCCTGAGTGAGACACACCAGAAAGATAAAGCAGCACGTAGATTCCTGGGGTTAAAAATATAAATCCTACAAAAATCCAGCAAGAAGGAGACCAGATTTTAGTGTACTCCTGTCTCAAAAAGCCTTGACAACAGGCCATACCAGCACAAGTCATGTCAACTCCCACCCTCTTGGTCTTGCTACTATAGTCAAAAATGCATCCAAACAGGACACGCATCTATGAAGCTGCAGTACATTTTCTGGAGACTTTCACAAGTACTAAGGACTCTGCTCTTATGCTTTTCAGCCCCTGTCTTCATGTTACCTACAGTATCAGTGTGACAGCTCCCAGAAAGGATGCATACTTTTACACAGAGCAATCAATGTGCAACAAAGGTAGACATACAGCCCAGCACAGGAGGGACAAGATGAATAGTAAGAACAATTTCATTTTTTGGGAAAGATCCTAAAAGCCATTTTTGTACCCTTTTTGTCTTAGTAAAACTTGTTAATACATTTCATAATGATTTATAAGGATTATATATACAATAAAATCTGGGTATTGCGTTCTGTCTCTGTAACTTATTAGCATGTACATTGTAGTGATATTAAAAATCCACCTATGTAACATTTTGTGATGAGGAAAAATTGGTCCTTCATAACATTCTAGCCTTTGCAATCTTTTATCTAACCACATCTTAATAACACTGAACAGTGACTTCTATTCTGTTAACCAGAAGAGAGCCTGGACTGATCTTTGCTTCAGGCTCTGCCACTGGTTGGCCCCAGGAAACAATACTGCCTTTGTCATTCATCCTCCATAAAAGCCAGACCTTTGCCTCTTGGCTCAAAGAGATGCTCTTTCCAATCATTCCTTCTCTAATTCTTTGATCTGTATTTGAAATACTTTGTACAGCCAACAGCACTACTAGCTATCTGTCCAAGTGCACACTAAGAAGAATTATCATAGAACGGTTTGGGTTGGGAGGGACCCTAAGGATCATCTGGTTCCAACCCCCTGCCATGGGCAGGGACACCTTCACTAGACCAGGTTGCTCCAGGCCCCATCCAATCTATCCATGA
>NW_009911546.1:0-12569 GCF_000696875.1 Nestor notabilis | reverse complement strand
AGGGGTGGGGCAGCCACAGCTTCTCTGGGTAGCTTTTTCCAGTGCCTCACCACCTTCACAGTAAAGAATTTCTTCCTAATGTCTAATCTAAACCTACTTGCTTTCAGTTTAAAACTATTCCTCATAGTATTACTGCACTCCCTGATAAAGTGTCCATCCCCATCTATCCTGTAGTCCCCCATTTAGGTAGTAGAAGACTGTTATAATCTCCCCAGAGTTTTCTCAAGGCTGAACAGTCTGTCTTCATAGGAGAGGTGCTCCAGACCTCTGATCATCTTCACAGCCTTTTCTGGATTCTCTCCAGCAGCTCCATGTCCTTCATGTGTTGGCAGCCCCAGAGCTGGATGCAGTACTCCAGGTGGGTTCTCACAGGAGCAGAAGAGAGGGGGACAATCACCTCCCTTGACCTGCTGGTCACTGCTTCTTTTGACACAGCCCAGGATGCAAATTGTTTTCTGGGCTGTAAGCGCACATTGCTGGCTCATATTAAGTTTTTCATTCACCAATTATAATTATTAATTTCATATTAATAATATTAATTATCAATATTTCCTTACACTGGTGCTGAAGAAAAAAGTAATATAAAGTCAGCATCTGTCATGACTGTAACATCTTTTCTGCTTTTAGTTTGAATTCCGCATAGCAGGATAACAAGGTGATAGGCATAAGTGGTCTTTCTAAATAAGTGATGAGTCATCAGCTTCCATTGTGTAAACTGTGTTCAGCTCTTTCCACACCTATTTATGACCTATAAAATTTGTCTTATTCCCCTGTATTAGAAAGATCAGCTCACAACCTCTCTTCCTTTTGGTTCTGGATTGTCAGGAGATCATTGAAGGCTCTGGATCAAGAGGTTACAGAAAAAGAAAATCTGATGGGAAATGCTCCCAGCCTTAACTGAGTGGAATATGGATTCAATTCTATCCCAGCAATTAAAGCTTTGATTTCATTCCTTTGCAATCCCTCAGTTGGCACTTGTCAGACATTTGCAGAAAGTTACCTTCCTCAGACAGAGGAGATTGTCACAGAGACTGCTAGAAAGGGCCGTAACTTATGACGTTGCTTCCAACAGAACTTTTTTACTCTTTTCCAATTGAGTTTCTTGTCAGTCTGTGATTTGTATTTATCTTCTTTTCCTGAGCATTAAAGTTTCCATACTTGTAATTGAAAATGCTGTGAAAGGCTTTGGTCTAATCAAAGTAAATCCCTTTTTAAATCTATCATCTCTTTTGCATAGGTGGCTTGTTCATCAGCAGAGGGCAGAGCTAGGAGAATGTGGATGGGGAAAAAGAAGAGACAACATGTTTCCAGTGACTCCCGGGAAGCTGATTTTTACCAGTCTGCTATACCCCATTGCAAAAAAGCTGGCTCACTGCTCAATAGTATTTTGTCCATGCTGGAAGACAATCTAAATACACAGATACTTGTTAAGAAGAGCTATGCTGTATGTACATTTTCCATTTGTGGTGTCCATGGGGCTCTCCAGAAACTACCAGGTGAGAAAAAAATGGGTTGCAAAATGTGTCTGTTGCTGGTCACTGCTCCCAGTACCAAATGAATACTGAAGATAACAAGGACACAGGTCAGGAAGACATTTCTCAGAGCCTGCAAACAGATATACCTGGATGTCTCTTCATGGCTGAATTTTGGGTGAAACTGCCATAGTTCCTCAAAAGAGAATGAAAACTCCTATGCTAAACATCTAATATGTACCATCTGTAGCAAATTAAGGTTTTGAAGGGTGCAGAGTTACTATGTTCAGCCAAGAAGGATTTTAAATAAACTTAAATCCAGCCAGCCAGCAAGATAGATTTAAAGATTCTTTAAAAATACTTCCTTTTCCTTTAGGAGCAGCTTGAACTCTGGCCATGTATGCCATGCCAGGTAGTTTTAGCAGACAGAAGGGAGGAAAAGAATATGTTTTAAGGGCATTTAATCTCACTACCATTAGTAGGAGAAATTGCATTATCCAGTGGTTACTTTACACAGCACATCTAGAACCATGTCAGGGAGCACCATGTCAAATGCAGACTCAACTCTTGGAACAAAAGCAGGAAAAGGCATGACAGCACCATGCTGGGCCATGCTGCCTAGCTCTGCTATGAGCTCAAGCTTATTAACTGCAGTATGTCACATCATTGATGTGACCATGTTGCTCAGGGAAACCAAGGGAACAGCATTTGCCAAGCTGCAGCACGATGCTGTTGATCTTCCTGGATTGGCACTGCCATGGCTGCCTGTGCACCATGTTCCATGACATAGCACAGAGTGTTCTTTCAGAAACCCAAGCATGGCAGCCTGCTCAAATACCACACACTGCACAGGACCTGTCAAGGCTCTTTATCTCTCCCATGACTGCTTGTGTTTGTTGGTTGCGGTTCTTTTGTTGTTTGTTTGTTTGTTTTAAATATAGTAGTTTACACATTTTCACACCACTTAAGAGTTTTGGGTTTATATTGTAAGATTCTGGTGTTAGCAAGAAGCAAGACTTCACTACTATGGTCAGTGGCAGAATTACACGTGTTCTGGAGTAGCTTTCTAAGCTTCTCTAGTCCTCTGGAGGGAAAATCAGTCTCACAAAAAGATTCTGCTTAACCAAAACCAGGCCAATATTTTTCTTTCTAGGTCAAACACCAGATGGGAGATGCAAACAATCTAATACCTATGGCAGACTCAGAAAAAGAAGTCTTTCATATCATGACTTGGCTTCACCTGAATCATTTCGGGACAGAGTAGGGCAAAGCAGAAAATTGATCCCACACTTCTACACATACTGTCACTACAGAAAGCACAATGAAGCATTGCATATAACTGTAACAAAAAATTAGGAGTAAAACCTTGAGCAAAACCAAACCTGTCCACAAAGCATTTCAGTTTTAAAGAAGAGAGTCTGTTTAGACAAAATTCTCTATCATCAAAAAACTGCCTGACTGAGTTGAGGTGGCAAAACTTCTGTGTTCTTCACCACCTGAGATGTTCCCATTCTGGAAAGTACATCTGCTGACGTAAAGGGATAATTCTGATGTGTTGGTATTTTACGAGAAAGACCTATGTGAAAATTTTCCATCAAAAAAGCTGAGGCAAAATGGGTTTTTAATTAAATAGGAAAAGGCAAAAATTTTTAACTGAAAAAAAAGCCAAATGGAAAATATCTCTAGTGTTTTGCTACTGCAGTGCTTCGCTACTGCAGTGCTTCAAAAGAAAATGAAGTTCCTTCTCCTCCTCCTCTGAGATCCCATTCTACCCTTTTGGCCAAGCATCCTGATTGATCTGTCCATCTCACACCATGGGCAGGGACTCCAGAGGAAACCTGCCACCTGTCTCCAAGGGAGAATCATTACTTACTAACCACTGAAAATATACTTCAAATCAAGCGTCCAGCACAGAAGAGGAGGGATGTATAACATCAGGAAGGCAAAGTCAGACATGGAGGTTCACCAGCTCATGTATACTAGCATCATTCTAGATGCGTTCAGAGCTCACTCCAAACCCCATACCTCTCTTACCGCTTCTCTGGGTATTTGAAACTGGTAGGAGTAGAAAGCAGTGGAAAAAAGTGTTCAAGTATTGGGAAAATATACTGATGAAGAGGCAAAGGGCTAGTGTGATAGGTTTTTATAGGTTCCTGCTTTCAAGTTGGATTCATTTATGTGCTCCTGCCTGACTTGGAGTCAGTTTACTGCACTTCTCTTTCTTTGGCCATCTATATGGGCTGAAGCTTAGGCCATTTCTCCTCAGGCCTTCATTCCCTCATCGTTTCTTGTTTGAGGCAGGGTATCCATTGAACGACACTCTGCTGTGCAAAACAGCTCCATCCTGAGATGTTCTAGCTAAACCAGGGATCAACAGGGAATATTATTCCTTGCCAGGGCTTCAGAAAATCTTAAACAGAGACATGGGTTAATCTAATCTCTGTGTGTAATGAGCCTGCCTCTAGTACTGTCACAGGTATCCCTCTCTACTGCAAAGAATATTCTCTATCAGCACATTCAAGGGGGCAACAATCCACTTGATGATCAATCCAGCACATGAGACAGGTTACAAGGCACAAACCCGGTTGGAAACTTAACAGCCTCTCTGCTTCTGCCCCCTGCGTAGGTGATGTCCGTACTCAGCACCACTCTCTTATACTGTGTGTGTCTTTAGCTCATCACTTCCACAAACCAGGAACTGCAGACGCTGCACAGAAGAGCTTAGTGAACTATAATTTTTCCCTCTTTTTTTAATTCAAATGAGATTCCTGTTTAAATCAGACTTTGGGGAGAGGTTCAAGGTTAATTCCTTTTCTTTATTTTTTTTTTTAAATCCAAATACAGCTCTCCCATCATTCATTTCAACCTGCAAAAATACCTCTGCTTGGCATTTTCTGACAGCCCTGACTTTATCTTCACCAGCTGCTTGGTTGCTTTGGACATACTTACCCTGTTCTTAGCTAAGGAAATCAGCCTTAAAAAAAAATAATAAAAAAGAATAAAAGAAATAGGAAAACAGACAAGTGAAACAGTGATGATCTCAGGCCTTTTTCCACCCCAGCCACTGGTGCAAGATCAGTTCATTCAGAGAAAACAGCTCTCAAATACCGTGCAGGTGGCAGCTCTACTGTTAACTGTTTCCTAACTGGTTTCCCTGCTCCCACTGTGCTGCATTAACCAAGCCCATCTACTGCTATCAGCCTCTCATCCACAGCAGTCAGTCTCACACTAGAGGGTTGGCATCTATGCATCCATGTGCTGGCAGTAAGAATAGAGAGGTAAATTCACACAACCCAACTGTGACTTCTTGCCTGGTGGTAACCGTTTAGATTTGCCCTAATTTCCCTAGAAAGCCTAATGAGAGTATTTTGTTAACAGAGGGCAGAAGTCAGATCATCTCTCCCTGAAATAAAAAGGCCAGGGATTGTGAATGGAGGATGTCCCCCATGTCCATGAGAACCACCGACACAAGCCACTTGTACAGGAACACTCTGGCCCACAAAGTCCCTAACTTTGTGCCCTGATATCCACTGCTACAGTGAAGACATCACACAGCAGGGGAAGAGTGTGCAGTGTGGTACTGCATACATCAAATCCCTTGCATTTGGTTCAGCAAGTAGATAGAGTTGCTTTTGGCTGCATAAATTAGGCTATCATCTCCTTCATCCTCAGTTACCCCTCATGTCTGAGAAAATCTAATACTTTGGGAAACCAAAGGAGAATCACTCCATATTCTTGAAAAACCCAGCTGAATGGCACCTGTCACAGCTTCAGATGATTGCTACTATGGAGGCAGTCCCAGCTCAGCCACAAGGAAAGGAGGGAACTTAGTTTGCCACATGTGTTTGGTGGGTTATGGCAATGTAACTGGGGTAGGCATCTATGAATTAAGCTGCTCTAGTAATGGGTTCCCTGTAAAGTAGGACTAAGCTGAGACCAGCAAAGTGTAGCTGCATACAACTTAAGTATTTAGACAGATAAATGTGAATATCTGTGCTATAATAAAGGAGTAATTTGTGTAGAAGGGAAATTGCATTATACTTATTCCAAGTCAAATTTATTTTTTCCTTTTCTTAGTAAGAAACTCATTTTAAAAATCCCAGCCTTAGGTCAGGCTTATACTTACAGGACTGACTTCATATCTGGCAGTGCAGAATTTAAAATTCCTGGGAAATTCCTTACTGTAGTCAATCAACAGCATAAGCCCCCTACTCAGGCAAAGAATTTTCTATTTTTCTTTTAATTAAAAAATAGCTTGAGGGCATGTAAGGCTTAAATTACTTGCATAGAGAAAAATGCTTCTCTAAGAAACCTATTAGGAGATATGGTTTGAGAGCAACAGAAGCCCTTCAGAATAAACAGAAGTTTAATTTTTTTAAGGTAATGGAGAGGAGGGGAGATATTCTGGAATATTTTCTTCAGCTAATTTTGGCCTGTCATTTTCTGCCCTGAAGCCATAGTTGAATTACCTCTGAGGAGATCAAGAGAGTGCTGCTGGGAGAAGAATCAGTCACTTAACAGAACAGTGTCAGGAACTTCTTTGTGTGTGGATCTCTGCCAATATGGGTTTATTTAAAATATGCAAACCTTGGATCCAAGTCAGTTACAAAAATACAACCCAATGATTGCTATGGCAATTTGGCTTGCACATCAGCTGTCAATTTTATGACACACATATTGTTAGTTGGCATAAAGCACCTGTAAGTTCTAATGCAAACAAGAGTGGCAAACAACCTCCACCGCTCTGAAAACAATGAAGGGGGAAAAAGCGAAATCCCAGAATCACACACTTTTGGGCTTCTTGGAGCTGCACTGTACTGAGGATCTGGAGTCCCCCGTGCCTGCAAGAATAGCAACCACATGCTTAGTCAGCCTGCCTGCCTGCCCTAAAAGGAGATGCAAAAGCCCTATGCCATCTGAACTCAGGAGTAGAAAGGTAGGGCTGTGAATTGTCATTTTTAGCTGGCAGGCAGGGAGTCAATGGCATCAAGTTGTATTGGATCAGGCAGACCCAACAGCATTTTGATCAGAGTTTCTATTTACAGGGAACTTACAGTTTGCATCCCCAGTTAACCTGGTGAATATCCTTCCCTGGAAAGGATGGTACACATTTCCAGTAAGACAGGGCCTGACAAACAGGCTGTTCAGCAATCTCTTTTAGGGAAGTATCAGGAATATGGCACACCCCACTACCCCCTGTAATTTTCTTCTCATGTCCCTCATTTTCATTTAAAAGATGCAGAATCCCCCTGCACCTCACTCTCTAGTAGCAACACTAAAAAAACTCACCCAGAAATGGCAGATTAGGTTAAGAATTAACCTCCCTTTGAGAGGCAATGACCACATAATAGTGTTAAATTCTAGTTAGGCTTAAAAACAAAAGCCTTGAATTAGACAGCAGATCATAATATCACAATGACCAGACACGAGGCTTAGATGACTGAGAATTTCATGCAAAAATATGGATGAGCTCATTTAAACATTAACAAGCTGTTGTCTTGTCCTATCTACAGAAAAGCTAAAAGGGATAGGTAAACTTTCAAGGGGCTTTCAAACAGCAGATGCAAGTTTTGAACTACTCTTCTTCAAATGGATGAGGGGGATAGACCAACCTGATGTTCATAAGGTTGAAGAAAATCAGAATGAGGCATTTCTCCCTCATCACCAAGACAGGAATTTCTTCCTTAGCTGCTTAATGAGGATTTCCCTAGCCTTGTGGCAAGAGTCCTCTGGAGGTCTCTGGGCACAGGCAAAGACCAAGGAGCACCTATGACTCCAAGTTCTCAGCCTTGGTTTGCTAAGGAGTATGAAGGAATTCAGCTAAGAAATCAGGCAAAACAAAAGGGAATTCAAATTGTTTTTGGCTGCTTCCAACACTTCATTGTTCCTTTTTGACATTCCCAGTTACACAAACACAGGCAACAGCATCATATAGCATCATGTAGCGACTGCTGAAATAAAACAAACTTGACTTCACTAGGTATCACATATCTAGGGGCAAGAAAAAGCCTGCAAGAGGACTTGCATGATGTAGCAGACTCTGCCAGGATGCATGAGGTCTACAGGAGCTGAGCACAAGGAAAGTGGCCCTTTAGAAGATGAAAGCTACATTATGCCTTAATTAACTCTGTTTGGTGGCACTTGCACATGCAGTCACATGGAAAGTGGCAGAAGAAAGTTGCATGGTGGCAAACTCTAAAAACATCCTTCAGGTGAAACTGCCACACAACAGCAGAAGTTTATGATGACACATTAAATTTCTCATGGAGAGACAAAAGCTGCACCAAAAGCTCTATTCAAAGATAGCATAAGAAGCCGTCACCTCTTTGTTGCCAGTTACTAGCTCTGATCTTACTCAGATGACCTTAACATGCACTAATGTATCAAAAAATAGTACAGATCTGGCCTGGCAGGTTTGATCCTGTGACTGCCAAAACTGGATTCTCCCTCCACACATCTTCCTGATAATAACCTCTGGGATATAAAGAGCATTTTCAGTGGCTCAAAGAACCCTTTTCAATACAGAAAAAAAGAAAAAGGATTTCACAAGCTTAATACAGAAATCTTGCAATGTGCTGATGTTTCTTTTATTTATATGGATTTTTTAACTACAGGGACTTTAGCTATCTAGCAGACCTTGTACAGACAGGGTAAGCATTGTCCTGTCCAGATGGGTACCACGCCATATCTCAAGCTTTATGTATGGTCTCCAGACCTCACCTTCTTAAGGTTGTATCATGGAAATGAAACAAAGGCCATCTCCAAAAGCACAGGAGAGCACGCTGTACAAGTTGAGGCAGAAAACATGGAAGCAGCAACTACTTTAGAGACTCATGGCGCAGACCTTCTCAGGGAAGAAAGAAATATGTTCTACTGGGCTAATTAGGAGACTGAATGAAGGTAATGCTGTCACATTTTCCTGTTTGTTTAAAAGAGTGGAAGCTGGAGAGAGGTTTCACTAAAAGAGATAAAAAGCAACAAGGATATAATAAATATAACACCTTCTGCCTGGGTTGCCTGGGATACAGCATCTATGATAGATAGACAGAGTCGGTGAAGTATGAACCAGTCCCAATTCTCACAGCAATCACTGCCACCACAATGCATTCATGTTGTGCCATTTTCCAACTTATTATCTTTGCCACAAAAATCAAGTTATTGGACAAGAAAGGCTTTTCCACATTGGTTTTAGCAGTATTGCTGCCACTTTCTGATCTTTTCAATATTCTATAATTTGTTGGTTTTCCATCCAAATTTCCTTTTGTTTTCAGCCTGTAACTTATAGCTGGCTGGGCAATTCAAGTAGATAAAGAACCACTGAAAAGTCTCTGCCTTGTAGCACTCTGCTGCACCAGAGCAGTTAAAGATCAGGAGTCACATCTTTCTGCTGGTGTAAATAGATGTAGCTCCAATTATGCCAGTTGGGTTTACTCCCCGCTACAGGCCTTAAGCAAGCAAGGTCCATTCTGCAGTCTGTTGAAAGGTCACCACTCTACAGAAATGCCAAAATAAACAGAAAGTTTCCATAAAAAGATGCCGAATCCCAATGTTTTGTTCTTTCTATGGTATTTCCGGGTAAATCTAAGTAAATTCTGCCTAAAAAATATCACAAATAATGAAGAGGAAAATCTCTTAAATTCAGCTTTATCTGTACTTGAAGCAGGGGTCTGAATCTCTTCTTGTCAGTGCCAAGATCAGCCCTTGGCAAAAGCACAAAGTCCCTAAGCAACTTGTTAAATCCTGCCACAACATAATGCCTTTCCATCTAATTCACTGGGCCTTAAAACATTCCTTGGTCTGCAACTTGAGTTTTCTTTTATAAAAGCGGAATTAAGGTGTTTTTTCCATCTCATTTACTTGAATGAAGAATTTTTAGGACAGGGGTTCTAAACTCTGCCATGCCTAATACCACAATAGGCAAGTCGTTTCAAAGGGAACTTGCCCCAGCACAGCCTAGAACTGCTACTCATTATCATTTGCAGAAGTTGTTCAAATAGGTTGGCTGGCCGGATGTATGGGTGAAAATTCCTTCTACGTACAGAGCACCACAATGATATTAGCATCCTGTGGAGGCAGCTTGGCCCAAACATATTTGCATGATGAGGACTACTGGATGGCACATCATTCACCAAAACTGCTGCCACAAGCCCTGTGCGCCTCTTCAGCAGCGAGAATGCCATTCTCACTCAGAGAGCAGGGGTCCAGAGGCTGCCCTCCAGCTCCAATCTGCCAGCTGATGTTGCAATTATTAGGCAGCTCTCAAAGACTATATGTAAATTTGTAACAAATAATCAATCAGGGAGAACAAAACACTCCTTTGAGTGAGACACTTAGTGCATTGATTGCATTGGGTATGGACACAGAACAGCAAGGGTCAGCACAGAGCAGTTCTACAGAGGCTACTTACTTTTTCAGTCTGTAGAAGGGTGTTTTCTGTTTGCAGTCCTACAACAGAGTATTAAAAGGATTATGCTGTGTATACATGCAATATACTTTCCACCACACAGGATAAAGCATAAGTGCTCAGAAAATTATAGTATCTTTGAGCTTTCAAGATCAAGCTGATTGAACTACATACATCATTTTAAGTTTACAATACACTTCTTGACATCAAAGGAGGGAAAAAATGAAAAAATGAAAAAAAGATAGTGTGCTTAATCAGGCTTGTTAGAAGCACTGCTGTGACATCTCTTCTTCAGAGTTTTAATAATTTAGTGATTTTCTTTTAAATTGCAGTATTTTGTATATTTTAATCTCTTGTTTTATTTGGCTGCCTTTGAATTCTTTTCCAAGGAGCTCTTGTGTTAGAATCCTAGTATTAATTTATTGTTATTTTGGCATTTTAGGTTTTTAATGTTCATAAGAAACCCGAAATGGGAACAATTTGGCTTCATATTACTAAAATAAATTGATTTAAGACAATTCAATAAACAATCACAAAAAATAAACAAATAAAAAAAAAACCAAACAAAAACCCAAACACTTTGTATTGATCTATTATGGATCTATTTGCCTCCTGCTGGAGTTAACGTTGAGATAATTACTTTTACTCTTAAACAGCTCATACAGTTTAAATAGAGATATAAAGCTGAGGATCAGTACATAGACTTGCCCAGAAAAAGCTGTTTAATTTGTTCCATCTACATTGGTATAGTGAGTGTGGAACTGTTGATTTGGAGGCACTTTTAGCTCTTGTGAATCAGTTCAGCTGCCTTGATATAAGCTGGGTTATGCTGATTTTCACCAGGTAAGAATCAGTCTCCTGATTTTCCTTTAATTTCCTAACAATTTCAGTAATGAACAAGTTACGTTAGAATACTAAAGTAGCACATTTTCTTTTCTAACCCTGTGCAGCAAGCAGAGGTCACTAGGTAAGCTTTTTCTTCTTTGCTCTTTGAATTTTAATTGTGGCTATTTCACAGCCAGTCTTTAATTTCCAACACCAGTTTATAATGAAATCTCTGTATTTTGCTTAGCTCCTGCCTTTATGCTTCTTGCTTGCTGGATTGCTCTGGATATTGTTAGCTGACTCCCTGCTGAAAAACTCCACATAATTGCAAAAAAAATTTTCAGTCCCCTTCCCCAAAGGTTTTTCAGGTAGAGTCAGCTATAATCAGATTTCTGTCCCCTGGCTCGGCACCGTTTGCTCTTTTTGCATCATTTCCCTTTAACACAGTGAATAAACCAAATGCAAAGACCTTCAAGAGCATGTAAAACTTGTGATTATTTAGGACCTAATTATGAAAAGAGGGTTGACCAAGTCTGTCACCAAAGCAACTGTACTAGAAGGTAACTCAAGGTGACAATATGTATAACAATGGCATCTAGAAGGACCATAAGACATTAAATAAAGTTAACAGTCAAACAAGTTGACTGCATGGAGTACTCAGACACTTCCTCATAATCCTCCCAGTTCCCAGTTCTTTTGGTTCATTTGCTAACATGGAGGCTGGAGTCAGACACCTTCCCCTGCTCAGTTCACTGGGTGTGCTAAAAGCAGACAAAATGCAGTTAGTGGAGTCCTTTCTACAACTTTCTTCTCCTTTGCTGCAAGAAAAAAATGTCACAAGCTGGTTCTAAATCAAGATCATCTTAAATGTCAACCCTGCAAACACCACTTAATACAGCAAGTGCAAGTCTGGCAGTCACTGAAAGATTTTACAACAGAAGCTAGATGGGAGCAGAAGTGACAATGCCTAACTAGGGATGAGATATCCCCTCTTCTTTATCAGACAATGCATGTGTGGGGACAACTGGGAATGCACGCAGCAGAGCACACAGCCATTTCACCCATCACTTGTTCAGTCCTTCCCAGTTTTAAGTTGAACGGCTAGAGCCCCAGCCTACTGATCCTTACTTCTGTTAGCCAAGGGAAACATTCCCATGAGTAAGGTCTAAGCAGGCCCAGTCCGGTTTGCAAGATCCTGCCTTACGATGTAGCCTGGCACCACTATTTTGTCGTGTTTGATTTATGGTTAATATTTCTGTCAGCACCACAGGCCTTTGACACTCAAACCACATTAGTCAATTCCATCTACTGTTGACAATAACAAGCATTGAAGTATCAGTTCCCAGCAGTTTGCTATGTGAAGCTGAAGAATAGTTAGATTATCACTACTTATGCAGACAGCACATTTGATAGCCTCGCAATGATGTTGTCAGCTGTCATTTGTTGCAGCTACAATGTGGAAACCACAACAGAGACATATACTGTCCCTGGTTTTGGCTGGGATAGTTAATTTTCTTCTTAGTAGCTGATACAATGCTGTATTTTTGTATAAGAATAATGTTGATAACACACAGATGTTTCAGTTGTTGCTAAGTAACACTTACCCCAAGTCAAGGACTTTTCAGTCTCTCGTGCTCTGCCGTTGAGGAGGGGCAGAAGTAGCCAGGAGGAAGCAGAGCCAGGACACCTGACCCAAACTAGTCAAAGGGGTATTCCATAACATAGGATGTCATGTTTAGTATATAACTTGGGGGAGCTGGCTGGGCATCAGTCAGTGGGTGGTGAGCAATTCTACTGTACATCACCTGTCTTTCTTGGGTTTTATTTTTCTCTTTCTCTTGTCTCTCTTTTCATTACAATTATTATAA
>NW_009911545.1:0-20329 GCF_000696875.1 Nestor notabilis | reverse complement strand
ATAATATATTATAATTCATTAATTATAGAATACTATAATATAATTCGTTACTATATAATGAAGAATTCATTACATTCCTGGCTTCCCTGCAGACACTGGAAGTTTAATTCTGAACATACTTTGCAAAGAGAAACAGGGGACCATGAAAGATAGGAAAGAAACTACCAGCTCTCTTCACAAAATGACTCGATATCTGATCAAGTGGTGGTAATTTTTACAAGGTCATGGTGACAGCCTCTCCCATACCTATCAAATTCATATATCTCTACTCTAAACTTATTAACAGTTGGCATACTTCTAAGCTTTACTCCCAGCAGAATTCAGCATCATCCTTGCCATACCTTTTCACTCAGGGCCAAATCCATGTTATTTGATACACCATGCTGAAGACAGGAGCCAAAGGAACACACTATGAGCCGCAAAGCCAACTCGCACTGACTGCACTCCATGAGGTTCTGCAGTACTGCACAGATGGGAGTTCTAGCAGGAAGCAGAAGGTTCTGTCCTGTGAGAGATTTGAAACTCAATCAACCCCAGAAAATAATTAGTGTATACATATATATATATATAGAAAGCATAGTATTGTTCCTGAAATGAATATCAAAGCAGTTTATTTTTTTCTTCATTAAATTTATGACACAAGATCAGCCTTAGTTCCCTTTGAAACCTTAAACTTTCAGGGCTTTTATTTAATACAGACTCCTATTTTAGTCCAAAACCCAGAAGTTGGTCTTCTTCTTGGAAAGGCTCTAGTGGATTCTAGCTTGCAGTGGTAGAACTTCTGCACTGAAGTACAGGCTTTGACAACATGCTCAGAATCACATGGCTGAAGGGTAGCAATTACCACCCGAACTTGTGTCTTCTTAACATAGCTGAACCAGCTATCCCCTAGAATACAGCTTTAAGTGGAGCATCTAGGCATTCATTTAAAAATAATGATTTTAGTCATGCTTATGTAGGTTTAATTAATTTAAACCTCATATTTTCTAGTGATCTGATTTATAGTTTCAGTGTGGTGAATCTGCCATCACGATACCTTTAACAAATGCGCAGTTGGCCAGGCTTACGGAGTCCAGAGGATACAGCTTGTTCTCTTGAAAGACGGACAAAAAGACATCAGCAGCATGCCAAGATCTCAGCAACACCATGAAAGCCTGAAAGTGCCTTAATGGTACTTCAGAGGCAGTACATAAGAGCCAGGACTGCTATTTCTAACTGCGCCTTACTTAGAATATCCTAGAACCATAGAATAGTTAGGGTTGGAAAGGACCTTAAGATCATCTAGTTCCAACCCCCCCTGCCATGGGCAGGGACACAAAATATCTTTCCAAATGCACAAAGGAACACAAACTAAGAGTTTCCAGCAACTACTTTGTGTTTAAATCCATTTCTCTTGATGAGACAGTCAACATAAACACTTAATCTGTGAAAGTAATAAACTTATTAAGATCAAATAAGCATATCCTTTATAGGCAGATTTAGCACTGTGCAACACTATTTGCAATTATATGCTTTTTAATACATCACTAACACGTTAGGAAAGAAAACATTTACATCAAGAAGTATTGAAACTAAATAATTCTCAAATATTCAGTGCTTCTTTTAGAGAAAGTGTCTTTTTTCAGCATCTACAACACTGTAGAGTTGTGTTCATAATACTTGAAGTTTTCAGAGCTGTGTGTATCTACAATGGTACATAATACAAGCACAATTGTTTTAGAATAGGATGAAGTTCATTTTGACAGAATTCTGTCTCCATTAGTGGCTACCAGACAATGTTTTCTCAGATCATAAGAACAGGCCAAGTTTATAGTAACACTTCTCCAGAGCATTTTCTGTATCTTCAGGTATTAGTCATTCAGATTCTTCCTGAACCAGAACAAAACCCATCATCATTTCTATACCCCCCGCAATGGATGTTTCTTCCATGAGTTTGTCTAACTGAGATTTTGATAATTTCCATACATGCTGAATTATTTATATTCCTAGGCAAAAAAAATCAGTTTGAAATACAGATTTGATATTGACTCATTGTTCAGGAAAGCAAGTTTACCACAAACAGGCAGAAGAGAAGAAATAGTTTCATATGCAACTGGAAGAGCTATTTGAGGATCAAGAACTATTCCATCTTCATTAAAGAAGTCATCGTAAGTCCACTCTTCATAAGGATCTTTATCTCCTCCGAAAGATGTTGTCTAAAGAAGAATATTGTCAAAAGCACACACAGTAAAAAGAACAGCTAAATAAGGCTACTAACAAACTAAAGGCCGCAAGAGATTCCAGTTTGCAAATATAGGAATAGAACAAGATTTTCTATTTGAAAATGGATTTTACTCCACTACTTTTTGTTAAATGGCCAGTAGCATTAAACACAATTCCTACTTAGAGTGGCCACGTTTCTTTTTAATGTTGCCGTTATCTAGTGGCACACCCAAAATGCATTCTTAATTAATTTAATGGAGGCTTTCAGAAACCTTCTTGCCCAAATATTATAAGCAAACATTTTTCGAATGGATCATTTTTGTAGAAAAATAACATTCAGTGCATAAATACACTTGCCCAGCCACTTTGATCTATAAACTGGAAGAGCCCATTCATTTCAAGTAGTCTAAAGCACTGCAGGACCAGCCAGCTCTACAGCAGTCTTGGCAGCAGCTAATGAATGGAATAACTGATATTTTCAGTCACATTAGTGGGGTTTATTATACTGAAATGTAAGTAAAAAATGCTACTTGTGCCACAGCTGCACTGCTTTTACTACTCAAATCAGTTCACTCTTTACGCTGAAGTACACGCATATTCAAGGAAATTTTTATTTATGGAGCTGTAGGTTGGTGGTTTTTTTGTGGTGGTTGTTTGCTTTTTAAATAAGCCCATTAAATATTGCTGGAGAAATGGGAGGAAAATAAAATGTATGCAGAGTGAACACTATTCAGACAATCAAGACATTACATATGTTAAAAAAAATATACTTAAGTTAGGAGAAAATACCTTTGCTGTAAATCCATAGTTTTCTATTTGGCACTGTCTGTAAATTTCCTTGGCAGCCAAAGTATATTTACATAGTTCCAGAGAATCTAACAGTAAATCTGTACAAAGGTTTAAGATCATTAATATGCTGTGAATAGAAAGTTCATATATCCTATAAAAATGAAACATGTTTTTGCAGCACCTATTTTTAAAGAGGCATATATAGAAATTCACTTTGGTTTCAGGTTTCTTAAATACTGTTTGGGAAGTTGGATTTCCATGATGAACACAAATAAATGGTAATTACCTGGACTACATATTGTAGCTGCTTGGCAAGCCATCTCATAGATCACTGCTGGAAGATTCATATTATTAGGAGTAATCATTGGGACATCAGCTCCTAACATATGACAAAGCCTTTGACATGCTGAAAACAGCAGCTTCCCTGTTTCTTCATTACAGTGATTTTCATAGAACTCCCTATTAGAAAAATAAAAGTTAAAGAAAATAGTCCTTAGGGCTTTTACTTAAGGCTACATTCTGTTCTAATGATTTAATTCTCTTTTACCTATTTTACCTATATGACTCACCGCAACTAAAACTTCTGACTGAAGTGAAAAAATAGATGGAGCTTAACTTGGAGATATTAGTAAAGCACATAGAACATGTTAATAATAAAAAATACATTGAACATTTTCATCTGATCTCTTTTGGGGGAGGTGGTAGTAAGTTTGCGTTATCTGACAATCTAAGCATGAGGCAGAGACCAGCTAGAAACCGTGACCTGGTATGTACAGTCAGGGTACAACAGTTTTCTTCTATCTCTGTAAGCTGACAAGTTCTCGTAATGGTTATTTAATATTGTGTCTTAACTCTCACTATAAAAGTATAGGGAATCGTTTTACTTAATAAGTATGTTATGGCAATTCTGACAGACAAAAAACAACTCTATGCTCAACATCTTGCTTAAATATCTACTTACTTCTGCAGAGTATCAGAAATAGCACAAAAAAGCCCATCAAAAGTTATAATCTTGAAAACCTCTGCAGTTTTACCTGCATATTTTTACAGCATCTTCAACTTTTCCAGCATCCAGTGCTCTCAAAGCCAGTTTTTCTCCCAGTTGTTGCTCTGACCTCTGCAGGAGCAGAGCCAGTTTATACAGCCTTGATTCAGTAGACCGGTTCTTGCTTTTACCATCTTCTGAACGACAATTCACTGTTTGTGCTTTTCTAGACTTTGACAGAGATCTGACAGTTTCATAAGCTTTGATGTGACTCTCAAGAAGCTTAGACATTAGTGAAGGATTCCTAAATTCTTCAACTGAAAGAAAGATATCAAAATCTTCCTGCAAGAAAAACCGTAAGATTATATATTTGTATTCACATAACTGCCTTTAAAAATGTTGGCTTCTTTTTCTGTTAAAATGGTTTTATTTCCTGTCTCATTCTTAGAGTAATAAATTCAGTACAAAGTTGACTTTACCAATTTCTTGCAATTACTGATTTATGTAATTAATTAGAGAATTGTGCTAGGCAGTAGGTAAGCAAAATAACAAAACCTGAAGGCTACTGTATGCTCAAATGCTGTATTAAATGCTTTAATCTTACAAACCATAATAAGATCTCATTAAATATTCTACTCCTTTATCATGGTCTCTTTGAACTCTCAGCAATTAAGAATTTAGGAGAGTATCTATATTTTTTGGTTTAAATGGACAACTGAGTTCTAGTAATTGGGAACTTTCTCAGGCACTATTTAGCCTCCAAATCTCTTTGAACTCAGTAACAAAAACAACCTTGGCACATAAGTTGTAAATACAATCAATTTTTAATATCATCCATGTTATAAGAACAATTGGAGTAACTACAGTAAATCAAAACCAGTTTGAAATCATAAAGATACTTACCTGCAGGGTAGCAAGTGTTTCAAACATTTTTAGGTTTGCTTCACATTCATCTTTCTTCAGAGGATTACCTGTTGGAGGAGAAAAAACAATTACTTCCTGACTCCATTTACAAATAAAATGTAAGACTTTTAAGTTGTAGCTTACCTTTTTGAATGCTGAACAGGAATTTCAGGACTTCCACAAGTGTCTTAGTCATAAACATTTGTGTTTTTTGCTGTGGAAAGAGGTTCATGTCTTGATTGGTCAGAATGTTGCCAGTAACAGACAGTGACCCTCAGGCTTCCACTCTGCTAAAATACTATGCAATGCTCTACAAACATCTTAAGAAACAATTATCAAGTCTAAGATACAACCAGTTGCAAAGCAAGGGAACAGAAAGTTACTGGACATATGCATCCTTTATAGAAATAGCAAATATTTTATGGCTGTAATCTGTATGTTCTCCACACAGTCTGTTAGCTCTCACTGCAGTTTGGAAAGTATCCACCCTTCTCCCTTTGTTCTTGCTCCCCTCACCCGTAATGACTCCCTAAAACAACTGTTAGTAAAAATATGTACTACTAGAGATATAATAATGCAGCAGGGTTTATGAATTGAATTGATACACAGTAGCCATGCCACTGTGTGGAGATGCCTTTAAAAATAACACAAAAAATTATACAGTATACAGAATCAAAATAAACTCAAGTTGGAAGAGGCTTCAAGAGGTGACCTAGTCCAACCTTTTGCTGAAAGTAGGATCAGTTCATCATTCCTTTTTGCTGGAAAACAGTTTTTACATTTCCATCCCCTACCTTTTTTAAGCATCTAGTTAAGAACAGTATTTAGACTAACTTGTGCACACACTTTATGATGTGAAATGACTCAGTACCTCTTCAGAATTATCTGCTTTATTCTGTAATACCAGCGTTCCCCATAGAGTCAATCTCTCTGCAACTTTCTCAGCTTCAGCAAGAGTCAGAGATTTTAACAACGTCAGAGATTCCTCTCCCTGAAGGGAGAAAGAAAAAACAAACAAAAAGTAAGCCAAAAATAACCAAAAGAAAAGGGTATTTGCTTTTGGAAAAGCTAAGTTACGTGTATGTCCTCACTTTGAGACAGTGGTTATGATTATCAATTATACCAGGTGCTTAATAAGGCAGAACACATGTTAACATGAAAACACTGTTTTGCAGGGGAGTTAATCTGGTTCCTTTAATCAAAAAGCCTCCTTTTCTTCAGGTGAAAGCGATTCCAATAACATAACCAGGGACCACCACAGGGTACACAGGTAATCACACCCAGTATAACGTAGCAAGCAAAGACAAATGTTTCTAGTTAGGATAGCAATGTAATTTAATGATAACTTTAGGTTTTTGCTAAACTTCATACAGACACGTTCAACACTATGTTGCAAGATGCACATTTTGGTGCTCTCAATACTAAAGGGGCAGGTCTGTACTCATGTGGGGTGATGTCGCCCTAGAAGAAAGCATTTATGAGAAGAAAGAATCCTTCCCTTTTTTTGTTGGCAAGAAAGCAACTTGCCCTAAAAGAACTCTGGCCAAACCAGTATGTGAAAATGTGCAGAGACTTCAATTCCAAACTTGTCTTGTGTATTGTGGGTCATAATTATCATCCTTTTTTGCCACAAAAGAAGGATGGTTCATGTTGTTTACAACTCTGACAAAGGTCTTATTTTCAATGTTAGATGTAGGCTGTTGTGTGTACCATTAACAGAACTGTAATGAAAAAAGAAAAATTTAAAAGTGTGTAAGATGCCAGCAAGTAGTACAGCTTGCCCCTAAAATAGGCCTCAGTGTCTTTAAATTGAGATGAAGTGACATGAAGTATTTTAGTACCCTTTCTTTGTCAATCAGGTCTATCATCCTCAGAACGTAGACTTCCACAGTGGGCAACATATATGCTGCTACAATTTTCAAAGCATCCTCCAAAGAAGTAGGGGTATCTTGTTTAAGAATGTATTTTGCTAGTCTCTGCAAGAAGAAAAGGGATATGGACATTAGTTTGTTGATGTACAGGATAACAAAGGAATTCATTTACACACACTACTTCTGCTTTGTCATTGCATAGCTCGTACCAAGCAAATTACCTAGAAGTTTAAAACTTGACTGGATCGTAACTGGGAGAAGATGGGGTTTGGGGAAGAGAATTATCCTGGGAACTCTCAAAATTCAGGGGACTCAACTGGCTCCACAGGACGGAAAGGAACCTTTGAAGAAATATTGATGTTTTTTTATTATTAATGCTGTGCTAATCAGGTTGGGCTAAACTAATCTGCTAATTCTTAAAAAAAAGAGTAGGCTTTCAGGCAAAAAATGTGTCCCAACAGGACAAGAAAAACAGATATTGATAACAAGTGGGAACTGTCAGCTGCTAAGACTTATAAAAAGTCTGGCTTTTAATACCCTGTTAAAATACATGCAGATAAGTAGATTTTAATAGAGGTAAGAGTAATGCTGATCACTTACCATGATCATCTGCTTGTCCTTTAAAAGATTAGTATCTCTTATCCCATAGGCTCGCAAGAGCTTCTTCATCTCCATCAATCGGTAACTTTCCTGCAGTAACTTTACTCTATGGACAAATTAGACTATCACTAATTACCTACAGCTGTGTGATTTAACCAACATACTACATCTGAAACACAGTATTTCCCTTCCATCCTCCCCCCAAAAAACAGAATTCTAATTGAGAGCACACACAAACCCCAGGTGTAGGGACTGTGGATGGTGCCTTACTTGACATGATTCATTTCCAAGTGCTGTTTCACCAGCTGCTCCACTGCTGCACTCCACGGTACCATAGCACCATGCATTATCTGTAGAACTGCATCAAATTTCAGCTACAGAAGGAACATAAAGAGCTTATGTTTAAAAACAGGTTACAAGGTACTCTATTGAATTATTGTTCCCACGTGATTGATTTATTTAGGCAAGCAGTTTATTTCTTTGCCCATTTCCACTTGCATAAAGGGCTTTAATTATCATAATATGATGTGTCAAGTTAGATTAGGAAATCCTGATACTATTTAACGACACGGTAAAGCTTTCATACATTTGAAAATTGGTGAGTTTTCCATGTGATGACATCAAAACTGCCATTAAATTCTCAAGCAAAGAACTTCACATGGGAGATTACTAAAATAGAATAAAAATACTATTTGCTCCTCCTTATGCAACAATGCAGTCATGTGCTTATGTTAAAAAAAAAATGAACTGATGTATTAGAGCCAATGATGCCTATATATGATGTCATAAAATATACTTACATCTGTGTCAGAGATACAGCCAATGACAGCTATTGCCTTTGCCTCCCATGCAGTTTCAAATACTGAAGTAGACCGTGTACGACAGCGTTCTAGCAAATCCTGTATATTTTGATAAAGATTATTAGCATATTTGAATTCAGAAAAGGTAAGATTACCTTAAAATATAAAATAGTAAGTATCAGTAAGTTCATTGAAAGGAGTAAGCTGTAAACAAAAACGGCCATCAGATTTGTTTTCTCTTTATTCCTGTTTAACTAACTTTCCTCAAAAGGAAGGGAATCTGGATACCTTTATATACTGGAGAAGTAGTTCATCCTTTTGTAGATTATGTTCACACAGGTAGGGTTTTATAAACTTCTCCAAAATGGATGGGACAAGCTCTGGTGCCAAAATTTTATCAAACATGCGAAACACAATAGTAGTTGCATTTTCCTGGGCAGCAAGTAGAACAATGGCATGTTAGAACATCACGTATGTAAAGGATCATGTACTAACATCTCTAAGAAATAATTCAACATCCAGCATCTATTGAAATCAGTTGAATGATTTCAAGAACTCTTTAGTTCAAATAAAAGCTCAAATAAAAGCTTTTTTAAAGCTCCTTATTTTTCAGTTGTAGTTCTGATTTCTCTCTTGCTAATGCTTGCTCCATGATACATGATCTGTAATTACAAGCAAATCATGGAGATTAAGTCATACTTTCTCATAGGACCTTATCACATTATATATTTATACCCACAGCTGAAACAAAATTTATAACAACCATAACATATCAAATAGTCTTAGAGTTTTTGAACACACGTTTATCCAAGCAATCCATCAGAAATTTTAAATACTCCAACTTTAAATTGCACACTACAAGATTTTTCTCTTTCCCAGAACAATCCACTAATCAAAAACACATTTGGAAGTGTCTGCAGAATTACCTTTTCAAAATCACAGAGTGCCAGCCTGCAGTTGTATTTTCTGTACAGATTTATTAGCTCTTGTAAATCATTTACCAGCTTCTTTAACCTGTGCACCTCTTCACAGTCAACACATCTCTGAAACAGTGTTTAGAAGTGACACGTTAGAAGACTTACTAAATCTTCAAGACCATTACATTACCATTAACATAGAATATCAATGTTTCAAGTATTTAAAATGCACAGATGGTTAGTTTTGAACTTTTCTGTCTCCACTTTCATACTACCACTCCTAGAGATGCTAGTACATCTAGAATATATAACATACATAATTTGATTGTGGTTACACAAATTCAGTATTCATAACCTCACAGCTGGTTGATTTTAATACCTGTATCTTCAGGCCATAACACATGGTGAATTGCAATTACAAAAAACTTTGTCAGAGAGGAGACATGTTTCTAATTTAAGTTTTTTTAATCTTTAAACCCAAGCAGATTGGAGAGAAATTGTTTCTTTTCATAGAATTAAGTCAATCTTCACCAAAACCAATAGTGACCTAAACATCATCCACTCCAACTCTAGCACACAGCATATATTCTGAAGTCTCCTAGTAGGAATTCCTTATATTTGCTACATTTCTTACCATAAGAGTCCACTGGCCAGAAATTGTCAGTCCCATTTCACCTTGATTTTTACTTGTAAAAAAAACCTCTGCCATTTGGAGTCCATTTTCTGGCCAATTTGCCTGTCCAAAATAATTGATATTAGCAAACCATATCATATACATAGAAATACAAGACACACAAAGTGTCTGCAGAATGACTTACCTTATCAGTTAATTCAAGGTTTCGAGCACCTTGTTCCAGCCATTTTGCTAGGATTTTCTGAAAAGAACACAGTTGTAAGTAAAACTCTACTATTTATCAAAGCAAAATTTGCCACTAGAAATTTGTTTTGAAAGAAATAACTTAAAATCTAAGCTGTAGGTAAAAGAATCCCTTAAAAAAAAAGTAAATAAAAAATAAAGGAACAAGGTTCTGACATGTGACAATAAAAGTCTTAGGTTTAACTATAAAATTATATCAGCCTTACCTGTCCCTTTGGTACTACTCTTCTTAAGAAAGGGACCACAACATTTTTAAGCCACAAACATAGTTCCTTCAAAGGAACAGTGAAATGGATGGCATTAATCAAGTTCTCCAGCATTTTCTCATTAAAGCCGCTTTCAAAATCTGCCTAAAATATTAAAACCAAAGCAATTTTAGATACAGGGAATATTTGTTTTATCTGATATTTTGTAAAGCTGTTTCAATTAACAGGAAGATGTGACAGATTTCATAAATACGAAGAGAAAATCTCAGTAATCATAGACAGGAATTAAAAGAAACAAAATAGCCCTATTCAGAATAACTAGAGCTTGGTCTTCTTAAACAAGGCAATCAAAGCAATTTCTTTGCAAGTTACTGTGGCAGGATCATGTTCTAGTACTTTAGCACTGGTTATATAGTTCTGACCTGAAAGTCCTGCACTAAAGAACATACTAGCCCATAGCCACTATTATGAATGTGTCATTCAGAGCAAGGAGACTATATGATTATTTTCAACAGATTTTAAGGTAGTCAGCAAATGTCCACTTAAAACTTGAGAGCTGTGCTTGCAATAAAGTGAATGGAAGATTATAACCACCAAAAAATAAATCAAAGAACTGTCGTCCCTCAGATGTAGAAATATGCATTCTGACATCAGAAATACCTGTTTATTCCTAAATCAATAAGAAGTTCAGCCTTCTAAGGAGCTAGGTGAACAGGTAATCATTATGATAACAGATGAGGTTATGCCATAAACCTTTGCTTCTTTGAGGAGCAGTTTTGTATGGCATTGCTCTGATTCTCTTAAATAAAGCTGGGAAGTTTGAGACTTAACATCCTCCACAAATACCAAAGAGATGCCTATGCCATCTCACCTGGTGCCTAAGCCAGAGGTACTGTGCACAAGATAAATTTCCTTCTTCTAGCTGAGAAAGGATATTCTTGAAAATGTTTTCACTGTTCAAGAATTCTGTCCAAGCAATGCCACTAGGAGCGAGAGAAGGGAAAGAAACTGTGTTACAGAGAACATCAAACCTTTTCTAGCTAGTACTATTTACTCTAAGAGACAACTGCAGTGTTAGACTATGTGCATAAAATCACAGCCCCTCCTATATGCAATAAACAAAACCACAAAATCTATACATGATAGTGCATGTACAACAGATAATACATGTTTACAACATACAGGATGACTCCACTTCTTTGCATTCTCCCTTCTGCACAATAGAAAGGAAGGGTTTAAATTTTGATGAACCAAACTAAAAAATAACACCCCCCTTAATTTCAATGGCACATACTTAACTATTACAATTAAATTGACTTTAAATCTTAATGAACAAACAGAAACAAACCTGAATTTCTCTAGTCCAAAAGCTCCATAAAAAGTTGTAAGCCTTGCCTGAGCTCTTAATACCTGAATGCAGACAAAAGATTTAAGGTCAATGTCTGGAGAGGTTTTAAAACTCTGCATTGTAATTGCTTATCTTACAATACTGTGGAGTCAAGAAGTTTGTCTGTCCTCACCTCAGTTATGGACACTGGAGCCCCATCAGATGATGGAGCAAACATTCTATCATCTTTCTTCAAGATCTGAAACAATTACATGAAATGGTTTGGCTGACAACTCAGTACATGCAGAACATTCCAGACTACTACAAATTCAATAAAAACATGAGCCAAAACTTAGTACCTCTGTAAACTGGAGTCTTTTATTTTACAGTGTTAGAATCTGACTGGATTTCTACATGTATGCAGGATCAGACAGATACCAAACAGAATCAGAGATACATGTTAAGGCAGGAAAGACTAAAATAATGAAAACAAAAAAGGTGACATATGTTGAGCTTTTAGTCCTAAAATTAGTATTTAAAAGGTACTTAAAAAGACTACTACTCAAAAAAACCCTGCCTTCTGAAAATAAAACTGTAAGCTCTTTTTTTGCCCTTAAGCAATAGCAAGAAGACGGGAACAAGCCTTGCTGCTGTTTTGTGTTTGGTAACATGGAATTTATAATGCATTTACTTTGTGAATGACTGTAACTGGTTTGAAGATGTCCCCCTTTTCAAATTGTACAGAAGCATAATAGGAATGGATGAGGATAAACAAGTCAAACAAATAAACCCCCTTACTCTGACTTTAGCGTAGTTCAACATTTCTTGAGTGGTTTCATACAGTGGCCATGGAGCATTTATGCAGTAATCCACAACAAACTGGCTATCCTGTTTGCACAAGGAAACAACTAAAATGAGTTCACATCTTCTTTATCATTTGAATTACTTAGTTAGAGAAAGAGGGTGGAAATAAAACACATACCTGAATTTTTTGCAGGTTTTCTTTGGCTTCATTCACAAGATCCAGCCAGACCTCATGACCGTAACTCCCAACAGAGGCTGAAGCCAGTTTCTCTAAAATAGTGTTTGCTTTCACTTTATATACAAGCTGTTTAAAAACCAAAGAAACACGGTTTTCAATCTGATGCAGTTGAGTTTTAAGGAGTCTTCAACTGAAAACTACAGTTGTTCACCATGTTTTTGAGATATGGTGTGTCCAGGTACATTGAATGATTTCACTACAGAAATGGATTACCAATTAGTAACAATTATAATGTCTTCTTTTTATCTCACCAGCTAACCACAAAAAAAAACAAGAAAGGAGAGGGAACATTCGAACTTCATTATTTGAATAAATCAATTAATGAAGCCAGACTATGGATTAATAAATGAATATGAATTCTCTTTCTTTTTTTAGCAACACCATTTCTTGCTACTTACAGGGACAAATGTGCCTTCTCTTGATCCAGCAGTGCTCATTTATACTTCTGCACAACTTTTCATTGCAAGGTTTGTTAGTTATTGTAAATAAAAACATAGCTCACTGTGAAGTCATCTAATTTTGAACCAGTTTTCAAGTATAGTGAGTTGCTTTGCAAGGTAACATTCCCCTATATTTGTAATATTTTTAATACTTTCTGTTGGACTAACAGGGCAACAACCTTACTCATAAATTCACTTACACTAATTAATCTCCAAAAGTATTTATCAAGAACAGACAACTCACCTCAACATCTAGTCCAAACTGAAGAGCAAAAGTCTCTGCTTCGGTGAATTTGTGCTTATGAAGTAAGCGACTGAGCCTAGGGGTGAAATGAAGTGCAGTTTACTACTTCCAGAGAAGTTCCAAACCACAGATAAAAAATAAAATAGTGAAACAGTGATTCACAGAAATCAGTACCTATTTTCTGGCAAGGCTTCAGTTAAACTTCTCATCACAACAATAGAAATTGGGCCTTCAGAGGGCCTGAGGATGAGAGGGAGCTATGAGTTAATCAACTATGAAACAACTGTACGTAGAAATAATCTGCCATTTTAATATAATAATGATCTAGTAAGAAACAAAACATTATCTTACGTCTGATGTTTCTCATTAATTCCTTCCAAGAAGTATATTGTATCCTGTAGCGTGCAATAACAGAAAACGTAAGGTGGTAAAGGAAATCAGTCATAAGAAAACACAACTGTAAGGCAGCATTTCTTAATCTAGAAAAAAACTACTGCTTTTCTCTGATAAATTTATTGGGTCTTTTTAATGCTTATCATGTTATTTCCTGGTTAGTTTCCACTACCTAAAAATTGAGGGCCTTAACACACTGAAACCACTCTGCTATCCCAGTTCAATTACTGTCAGGATACTGTCCACATAAGTGAATCATCTCCTCCAAATTACACTCTCATTTTGTCTAAGCCATAAGCAGGTCACACTGTACCCATCTTCACATCTTTTAGAATAAATCCCAAATACATCCAGAGCATTTCTCTACACCAAGAGAATTTAAAACTTCATAGTTTTTAGCTGTAACAGCTGCAAGAACAACTAGCAGTAGTATTAAAACATTGCAATAGACTGTTCAGTTTACTACATATTGTATCTTTTTCTCCAGCCATTGGGGACATAATTTAATCTTTCTTTGTATCATCATTTAATTTTTCTGCAATTTCTAGCACAATTCGGTTCTAATCTAAGAGAATAACACAGTACCCTCTGTAATAATTCTACATATTTAGACATAGTTCTTTGAAGAGCAACAACAAAAGTCATCTAAACCTACTGTGCCAATCCCACTTTGAACAAGTGAAGAAACAATAGATACTTCCAAAGAATAGAGCTGTTGCATAGTGGGCAATGCAAAAACCATCAGACTTCTCATCTATAAAAAAAAGGGAGGAAACAAACAAGTCAGTTTAATTTTTCCTCTCTGGTGTGTGCAGAATAATTTCTTTATTCTTACAGAGTCAGACACTATTTTTATAGGTTTTTATGGAGAAAAAAAAAAAAAAGATCTCTACAATTTGAAAGTTTAATGAAGTTTAAATGTTGCATCTCTATATAGGCCTATTTTTTCAATGAGTGACTGTATAACAGTTGCGGAACAGAGCACACAAAGAGATTATACCTGTTTGTTATCTGGTGTTGTCATGACTATCAGTTTAACATTCGCAAGCCCTTGCCTAGGGAACAAGAAAGAGAAAAAAGAAAGCAAAATTTACTGTATAAATCTTATGTTAAGACTGTGATTCTCACTTCTGAGTTTAGAAAATTCAGTTTTCCATGGAAACGGCTGGTACATTTTAAAACCCCATAGTGCACCCAAAAATAACGGTCTTTTAGCATTTAGAGGACATACATTTAACTTCTGACATTTTTAAGCTTTTCAAATGGATCTGATTCACAGACTGGCACAGAGCAACGGAAGGAGCCAAGAGACTTCTCTTCTAATCTTAACTGCCATTAATTTATTTTGCATTTTACACACATCTCCAGATTTTGGCTTCTCCATCTGCAGAATGAAGATCTTGCTATTTATCTATCCAAAAGATAGACTAGCTTTTTTATAACATCAGACTTGTAAACCATATTATACACCTTAGTTTAGACAAGCATTTCTAAAGCTACAGGTTACATGCAAGGTTCCTTAACAGTAACAACAGATAAACCAAGAAAAAGCAGAAAGCAAGAAGGTTTTCTTTCCTAGAACACAAAGCTGAGGGTAGCTGCTGTGCAATTATTTTGTCCTGCTGACTAGAAAGCTTTCAACAAAATTCACTACCACAGAAAAATCAAGTGTTTGTGGCACATTTCATGTAACTTTTCCATTTTCATAATAGGTACTATAAAGCTTTACTTACCATATGACTGGAGAGGAATCTGTCTCTGTACTTAGAAGAAATTCTTCAATATGTATTAAAGGCCAATCCCAAATTAGAGTAAGAGAATTAACATCCCACATGCTTAAGATATTCTAGATTAAGGGGGGAAAAAAAATAATCAGATATGGATTTAATATTTTCTTCATAGAAGACTTTTTTGTCTTTGTCATTCCATAGCTTGCTTAATAGGAGTAGGATTTTAAAAAGCACAGCAAGATCAAGAGTCTCTGTAAATATAAGCATCTTGATTTCATAGAAAGATATTTTAAAGCTATTACTTTAAAAAGTATTTTTAGAAGCTGGTTCAAGAACATTGAAATAAAGACTAAACAGTGAAATAAAGACTAAACACAGTCATTACACATACCTCTGTATCCAAAACAAACAGCTGATTGTCAAGAATGTGAAGTTTTGCTGCATCTACAAAATATCCATAGTCACATATTTTTATTATTTTTCTTGAAGCAAAAAAGCATTAAAATGTACAATCAAGCACTGGAAACCTGCAGATGTTTAACCTCATGGAAATTGCCAGGACTGTGAAAAGTTTAGCTAAACAGAGTTGTGATTTATGTATCTAAGTTAAATCAACAATTTGGAAGCATAGTTTGGCTGTAGCTTTCTACCAAGTGTTCTACTTGGTATAGGTGTATTTACTAATAACAGTGACATAACTGAGGTCTCAGTATTTTCTGCAATTAAATATGAATGCTACAATTGTCTATTGAGAACAAAACAGAAACCAAACTCTTCTTTACCTTTGATCAGACTTGAATCAGCAAAACTTCGAACAGACACCAAGTTATTGGTAGTGTCTACCTCCCATTTGGAGAGTACATAATCACCTCTACCCTGTTAGTAAAGGCAAAGTAAAATGGGGTAATACATTAGAAACTTGGCCATTGTCAGCTGTGTAATTGACCTTTAACTTGGAATGCTGCAAAACTAACATTACTTCTGGTGAACGCTGATGTTCAAAAAAAATATTCAGTTATTTATATTCAATTTACCCTTTTTCCTTTCTCCTTTTAAGACTGGCCTTTACTACAGTAATTGCTACAGTCAGTACCCCCAAACATTTTTGGCTCTTCCAAGAACATGCCACATTTCAAAACATTCACTTTCCATTCTTACAGAGCATAAAACCTGAAACATGCACTGAATGTACTGAGAAAAATAACATTGAATTCAACAGGCTTCAGTCAATGAACTCAGAAAACTCATTTCTAGTAAAAAATAAGATTTCATAATATGTCTGTATGTTTAATTTTGTATTGGCTTCTGTACTTAATTCATGCTTAAGGGCTTTGTTGAGTTGGGACCTTAATTGTTACTTTGGCAAGCCTTTGTTGAATTTTATTAGAAGACACAAATTTTGGCTTTGCATCTGAGCTGAAGGACAAGGTCCTTCAGACTATCTTGCACAGCTCAGAACCACAGATTTACTAAGGTCATGCAACCAGGGTGAAAATATTTTCCCCCCACGCATCGTAAGAGAGCAAGTTACAAGAAATAACTATGGACACACTGCACAACTGATAACCTATAAATTGACAGTGAAGGAAATGAAAGGCAAAAAGTCCTGGTACAAAAAGTTTATTATCAACCAGCTAGAGATAAATTTTGTTGCAGGTCAAAACCCACCATCATTGATCACATAACAACTGCCACAAACACATTCATAGTACTTACCCCAACTATCAGATGGATTTTATTCTCCGAGTTACTTATCACAAAATTCTGACAGCCAAGGCTGTGATACTCTTCTGTGGAAACGAAAGCTGTCTTTATCTGTCCTTGTAACTTGTGGGGTGAAAGATGAAGGGAAAACAAACGAAAGGGGAAGGAAAAAAGTGGTTTATACAAGCACGAATAAAACCTTGAACTGCCCATTTTTCCATGTATAGAAAACGTAATAATCATAATTGAGTTGTAATAATAAACTAGTAAGTACTCAATGAAATGTACAGAGCAAAGTTTTGTTAAATTTGGCACTTAATACCTATGTTACAAGTTACCAGGTTTTTCTTACTTTCTTTGCTGTAATCATATCCATCTTGTCAAGTGCTACATCAAAACAAAAAGAAACAAAGAAAATATCAGTGTTAAATGAACTTTTATCAAAATTGAGAAAAAGACCCTGAACTACTTCTAGAATAGTTTAATCCTAACTTGACTGTGATGAAAAACACCTTAGCTGGGCTCTCTGACAGGGTGTATTTCTATAGATCACAGTATTGAGTTACAGAAAATTAATTAATAACTCTACTTATACAGCATTAAAAATTGAAGTTATTCCCAATATTCTTCAGTACAGCCAAGACTGATTATGTCTTAAAATCCTGCTTCCGTAGTACTCAGGACTCTCCCTAAAGCAGTGACTCAGAGAAACATAAACTAAAGGAATTGGAAGACTACAAAAATAATTTTATTAAGAACTAGTTGTATATTGGTTTCCCTTTAAAAACAAACTGAGATTACATAGAAAATCCCAACTCTGTATCTCATTCCCATTAGAAAAATGCATGGAAAAGCTTTTATAATACAGCTCTTAGTGTTCAAATCAAAATCCCAAGTGGTCTGTAGATCATCCTACCTTCCTGTGTTTTAGCAAGTGGGAGACACATAATGCAGAAGAATCCATTGCTTGTTAGAATGAACATGTGACAAACACCTAAAAAAAAAAAATCCAATCCAAATATTTCAAACTTAAGTGTTGAAGAGCAAGTAAAGAGTTTACTTGCCTAAAAATAAGACAGTGAAATAACTGACAACAAAAAAACAACTGACCAATAGATTATTTTTAAACAAAAATGTTGTCACCTTCAATGAAGAGCAGACTAAGTTTGTACATTTTAGCTTTGTTTGAAATTATGATGTTGGTATGCTTCCATTAGGCTGCAAATTCTGTTTTCATGACAAAACTACATTTACGTACATTATATTGTGACAGAACAAGACTGGAAGCTTATAGAACAGGAACTAATGAAATCTGAGAGGAGACACAAGGAATGCTTCCTTTTTGAGCATTTTCATATGTTTGGCACAGTCTCAAAAGAAAGAGGTATTGAGTTCGGAATGTTTGTTCTTCTCTAGGACATTCATATAATAATTAATGGGCTAAGTATCTTTACAGAAAAGCATTAGGAAAAGCACACTTAATGTGTACAGTGCAAACTAAAGCTGTATCTACTACTTATTTTGTAGCCTCTTTCCCCAGGAGAACAAAATCAAAAAATTGAGACAATGGGGAAAAAACACCCAAACCAAAACAAAAACCCAACCAGCAAGTTCTTACCTGGCTCTGCATTATCTTTTTCAATAAAGAGATTTAAGTAAGTCTTTTCACTTGAAGATTTTTCAACCAAAATCTGAAACAGAATCAACAAAAAGACTATTAAACTATCCTGTACCTTATTTGGAACAAATATATTGGAAATACTGATCATCAGTTTAAACTTTTTTATTTTATGAAGAACTAGCTCAAGAAATTCAGAGAACAAAAGGCTTTCATCAAAACTGGAACAGAAAAATTACTGTACCTTAGTTAGCAAGGTTTGTTTTGAGGGTATGTGAATAAGGTGGAAATTGCCACTTCTCTCACCGACCACAAGAAATTGTTTTTCTTGACACATGCCAACAACATCCACATTAGTATCTGAAAAGTTCCATGGCAAATGTCAATTAAGATTTGGTTTTTATTAATAGACATTCATATTTGAAACACAGGAATTAGACAATACAGTGCCCGAGATTTCTTCAAAAGTATTTATTTTGATTAAACAAAGTACAGGAAAGGGCATAAAGGGAGTGGGTTTGATAGTCATTATTCTCATTTCAGTGAAAAGTTAGCAAGTATTCTCATTAAACTGTACAGAAATACTTAGTTAATTGTATACAGAAGCAGCAATCACTTGCTATTACTTAGGTATTTATTATAATACTTCCCTTTACAAGTGAGTTAGATACGGAAGATTCTTGCTAAATTTTCCTATACAAACCTATGCATTCTGAAAGTCAGTTTTAACTTCCAGCAGAATTCCAAACGAATGAACTTACCAAACTGAACATGCATCAGAAGGGACTGCCCTGTACTGTCAAGAAGTGCCACTGATCTGTCAACAACAATAATAGTGCCATCCCTCGAGTTGAACGCACACAACTGCGGATTTACAGAGACCTAACAAGAAGAAGGTCGTTATATGCAGTAACTGAAACACCTTAGAAAATGTATCAATGCAGCTCTGGTAATTATTAAGAAAACCACAGCTTCGATGAATTCTACCTGTTCTGAAGATGTGATCTGAAGTAGCGTATCCACTTGGTACAACGCAGTTCCACATTCATGTCCTAAACCAACAGGGAGCCGCTCACTCCCTGTGTCATCATTTGTAAGTAGTTCAATATCATTCCACATTATTACCTATGATAAACATTTAAGGAACACGCTGTAAAGCAGAGAGCATTAAAAACGTTACCTGACCACACACAAGTTATTGACTTTATTATGCTATCGTGATTCTGCGCCGAGCAGGAAGAGCAGTTCATTAAGCCTCCTAAAGGCGAACTGCGTATTTAGAACTGACAATGTCGCAGCAACAATGTGGCTCCCAGCCCGTGTGTCCAGCGGGCCCGACCAAACGCAGCTTGGCAGGACAGGTTCCGCGCTCGAGGCTGAAGGAATCCTGTGCCAGAGAGCCCTGCGCGGCCCCCCCTGCCCGCAGCTATCCCCTATCCGCCATCCCCCTCCTCCTCTCCTCACCGCGGCCCCGCGGCCGGTGACAAACCACAACCGCGCTCCCTCAGCGGCCTCAGGCTTTCAAATTGGCGGGAACCCGGGGTGGCGCTACGGGTCGCAGCCTGGGCCAAACATCCTCCAAACGCGGAGGCGCCGTTGCTTAGACACCGCCTAATCCTTCCCCCTCTCCCAGAAGGCACCGCGGCCCCCCCCGCTCCCCGCCCCACACTTACATCCGGGC
>NW_009911544.1:4178-5842 GCF_000696875.1 Nestor notabilis | reverse complement strand
TGCTATGGGTGCACCCTGGTGACAGGGATACCAGTGGCTTCACCAACACCCATGGTGCTGTGCCAAGCTTTGGGGTGCAGGAGGGAGCCGCTGGGTGCTGGAGGGGAGGGGCTCTTTGAGGCCCATTCTTGGGATAAGGGTGCATCCGGCCCCCCCAAGCCACTTCCCACAGGGTTTATCTGTGGGGACACTCATTGAGGACACCACAGGGACCATGTACGGCAACGTGGAGCCCAACCAGGGGCAAAAGTGGGTGCTGGGGCCCAGCGACGGGGAAGGTAGGGAGCACCCTTGGGTGCTGGGTGGGGTAGGGGGGAGCCCAGCAGCCCCATTGTCCTTAATGGACACCCCAATGTCCCTTTTGGGGTCTCACTTTGTCTTTTTAAGGGGGGGTGCTGGCACTGATGGAGACCCCAATTGCCACCCTGGGTGCCCACAGGGACACCTCAGAAGGATCCCCCACCCCTGGTCCCCAATGGGAGGAATCCCCCATTCTCATGCTCCAGGGGATACTGGTGGCACTGGGAAGGGGATGACCCCCCACATGCCACCCCACTGCCCCACAGCACCTTGTGCCCCACAGAGGAGAATCCTTACGAGCCTCTGGACCCCCTTGAGGTCACCCCAAGCCAGAAGCATGCACCAGAGCCAGCATGGACCAGTCCATCACCACCAAGCCCAAAGGCCACTTGCCCCCCGTCCCCAGCTCCATCAGGGGGGTGCTCCAAAGGGAAGCTGGTGCTGGTGGTCACCATGGCCCTGGGGGTCTCGGTGCTCATGAACATCCTCTTCCTCACCATCGGGGCGCGGCACAGTGAGTAGTGGTGCTCCATAGGGATCGGGGAGCCCCATGGGAATCATGGAATGGGTTGGGTTGGACAGGAGCTTAAGGTCATCCTGCCATGGGCAGGGGCACCTTCCACTAGAGAAGGTAGCTCCAACCTGGCCTTGGACACTGCCAGGGATGGGGGCATCCAAACCTTCTCTGTTCAACCCATCCCAGTGTCCCAGCACCCTCACAGGGAAGAGCTTCCTATTATTGGGAATTGCTATTATTGGGGTGTTGGGGGTCCCTATGAGGGGTTCTGGGTTCTCAGCACCCCTCCGCACCAGCCCTGCTGTGGCAATGGTGACAGGGTGACCATGTCCCTGTGTCCCCATCAGTTGCAGCCCTGACGGCGGAGCTGGAAGCAGAGAAGGCGAAGGTGATGCCGAATGTGGGTGCGTGTCCATGGCATGTGTGTCCCCCCTTTCCCTCCTTTTCCATGGTGACACCCATGGATGTGTCCCCAATCCCTGTGTATTGTGGATTCGTGGAATGGTTTGGGTTGGAAAAGACTCATCCAGTTCCAACCTGGAAGGGACACGTTCTACTAGAGCAGGTTGCTCCAAACCCCATCCAACCTGGCCAAGGATGGGACAACCAAACCTTCTCCATTCATCCGACCCCAGTGTCCCAGCCCCCTCGTGGTGCAGAACTTCTTCTTTCTCTCCTGAACTTCCCCTGTTTCAGTTTAAACCCATCACCCCTTGTCCCATCACTCCAGTCCCTGACGAACGTCCCATCTCCAGCACCCTTGCAGCCCCCTTCAGACCCTGGAAGCTGCTCTGAGCTCTCCAGCAGCTTCTCTTCTCCAGCCCCACTCTCCCAATCTGGCTCCATT
>NW_009911544.1:323-3815 GCF_000696875.1 Nestor notabilis | reverse complement strand
TAGAATCATAGGATAGTTAGGGATGGAAAGGAGCTTAAGATCATCCATCACCCCTTGTCCTATCACTCCAGTCCCTGATAAAGGTCCCTCTCCAGCATCCTTTTGGCCCCCTTCAGACACTGAAGCGGCTCTGAGCTCTCCAGCAGCTTCTCTTCTCCAGCCCCACTCTCCCAACCTGGCTCCATTTGGGAGCTGCTCCAGCCCCTGCTCATCCCTGTGCCCTCCAGCAGCTCCATGTCCTCCTATTGAGGACCCCAGAGCTGGATGCAGCATCCAAACGGGGGGTGACCAGCGCGGAGCAGAGGGGCAGGAGCAGCTCCTTGGACCTTCTCTTGCCCTCCCAGCCTCCCGCTCCTTCCTCCTCTACAACGAAGACCACCGCAAGTGCATTGAGGCCAATGGGCACCAGTTGACGGCGACAACGTGCCAGCCCGGTGCTGCCACCCAACGCTTCCAGTGGCTCCAAGGAGGCCGGTTGTGGTGCTGGGAGAGCCAACGTTGTGTCACGGCCACCCGTGGCCAAAACCTGGCCCTGGTGAGGCTGGAGCCGTGCCGGGATGATGCCAAACTGCAGCGCTGGGAATGCCGGGATGGAGGGTTGCTGGCGCTGGCTGGATCCAACCTCTTCTTCAACTATGGCAACAACCAGCAGCGCACGGTGATGCTCTACACCGGGGACCGCCAGTGGAGCCGCTGGGTTGTCCATGGGAGCAGGGATGACGTCTGTTCCCGCTCCTGTAGGTGCCAGCATCCTTCATCCCAAGGCTTTTAGGCTTTGCTTTAAGCCTACGCTGGGTGGAAGTCGGTCCTAACCCGGCAGGGATATGGTTTAGGCTAAACTCAGGCTGCAACAGGGCATTAAACCTGAGCTGAGCCTTTTAGGGTGGCTTAACATAACCTAAACCAAGCCCAGACCCTAATGGGGGCCTAACCCTGATCTATGTGTCTTAACCTAACCCTAAGTTTGACCTAAGGGATGTCAAGCCTCAATGGTGTCCCAATCCTTAACCCAGCTCAAACTCTAAATAGATGTGATTTTACCCAGCCCTAAACTAGCCCAAAGCCCAACAGGACCTTAAGCATAAACCATTTGTAGCCCTAAATATGTAGGATTTAAAGTAACCCTAATCTAGCCCCAACCCAAATAATCCTAACCTAGACCTAACCCTAAATAGATAGGATTAAATATATAGGATTGATATTAACCTTTAAATACATAGGATTAGTGCTAAAGAAGCCCTAATCCCAGTGAGGTCCTAATTCAAGCTAAGGCAGAGCTAGGATTTAAGACAACCTTAATTTAGCCTAAAATTCAGCATGGTCCTAACCCCAACCCAGTTTTAACCTTAAATATATAGGACCAAAGCTAAACCCAAATCCCAATGGGACTCTAACCCAGTTTAAACCCTAAATAGACAGGCTTTAACCTAATCCTAACCCACTTTAAACCCTAAATAGGCTTTAATCTAATCCTATCCCAGTTAGAATCCTAAATAGACAGGCTTTAACCTAATCCTAACCCACTTTAAACCCTAAATAGGCTTTAACCTAATCCTATCCCAGTTAGAATCCTAAATAGACAGGCTTTAACCTAATCCTAACCCACTTTAAACCCTAAATAGGCTTTAACCTAATCCTAACCCACTTTAAACCCTAAATAAGCTTTAATCTAACCCTATCCCAGTTAGAATCCTAAATAGACAAGGTTTAACCTAATCCTAACCCACTTTAAACCCTAAATAGGATTTAACCTCATCCTAACGCAGTTAGAACCCTAAATAGACAGGCTTTAACCTAATCCTATCCCAGTTAGAACCCTAAATAGACAGTCTTTAACCTAACCCTAACCCACTTTAAACCCTAAATAGGCTTTAACCTAATCCTAACCCACTTTAAACCTTAGTGGGACCCCCTAAGCCTAAATCTATAGGATTTAACCTAAAGCCCAGCAGGGTTCTAAGCTCAGGGTTGTGCCTCTGGCCAGGGCTGCTTTATGGGCTCTTGGGGTGGGTGACCCCACTTTTCTGTGTCCCCTCTTCCCACAGGCTGCCCCCCCTGCTCCAAAGGGTGGACTCATTTCCAGAATTCCTGCTATTTCTACTCCAAGACAGCCAGATCCTGGGAGAACGCCCGGTCCTTCTGCTCGCTCCTGGGTGCTCAGCTCCTGGAGGTGGATGGTCCTGAGGAGAAGGTGAGGGGCACAGCCAGGGCAAGGGATGGGAAGGGACAGGGAAGCCTCAGGTGAAGCCCAGGAGCCCTACGATGAGCCCTGGGATGGGTTTGGGGTGACCCCACACCCCATTCTTCCCACAGGAGGGTGCTGCTGAGCCTCGCCTTAAGCTCTACCTAAACTTCAACCCGAAGTTCACACTCTAGTGCCTACAATTAAGCCCAACCTCATTCCTAATAGAGCCATCACCTTGATGCTGAACCAAACCCAGCTGAAACCTCTCCCTAACTCCATCCCTAAGCCTAAAATCCCTAAGCCTAAACCTAATCCTAACCAAACCCCCAGACCTATCCCTAAGCCTGACCTTAACCCTGTCCCCAATCACAGCCCCAACGTCCCAATCTGTAACTGTCAACCTATCCTAAACCTAACTCTACACCTACTTATAGGACTTGACCTAACCCTAAGCTAAGCCTAAACCCCAACAGGGCCTTACCCCAGCCCTAACCCTGACTATATAGAACGTAAGACAACCCTAAATTAGTCCAGACCCCAAAGAGGCTCTAACTCAGCCCTAACCCTACATACGAAGGGCTTAAGCTAACCCCAAGGTCCTCCAGACCCCCATGAAGCTCTAGCCCAGCCCTATCCCTAAAGACTAAGCTAATCCTAAACCCATCCAAACTCCAATGAGGCTCTAGCCTAACCCCAACCCCAAATACACAGGGCTTAAAGCTCACCCTAAGCTCCGCTATGAGGCTCTAACTCAGCCCTAACCCTGATAATACAGGACTTAAACTAGTCCTAGGATAGTCCAGACCCCCACGAGACCCCACCAGGGCAGAGGATGGGTCAGTATTGAGAGGTGTTACGGCATCACGTCCCCCCTCCTGCCCGCTGCTGTCCCCAAGGGTTTTGGGGGGCTGTGCCATGGGGTGATGCTGCCTTTGCCCCCCCCCAGGCTCACATCCAGAGCATGCTGCAAAGCTCCTCCTGGCTCGGCATCAGGGATGAGGAGGTGGAAGGCACCTGGAAGCGAGCAAACGGGACCATCCTCCCCTGGGAAAGCAGGTAGAGCCCTGGGGGTGCTGGGGGACGAGGGGACACCCCTAAACTGTCCTGATCCCCCCACTTTTTGTCGCAGCTCGTGGCACAGGAGCGAGCCCAACGGTGGGCACCAGGAGAACTGTGCAGCAGTGAGGGAGGATGGGCTGTGGTACGACTACCCCTGCACCAGCCAGCTCCCTTGGGTGTGCGAGGGACACCCCTAAAGGGCACCAGGGGCACCCCAAGACTCCCCCCCTCCAGCACCCAGCACCCCC
>NW_009911544.1:0-302 GCF_000696875.1 Nestor notabilis | reverse complement strand
TGTCACATCCAACCTGCAGCGCTCCGGATGCAGCCTCCGCCTCCAGCACATCCCTTTGGGGATGGATGTGCAGGGAAAAGTGGGGGGTCAGGGCGGGATTGGGGGTTCCCTGCGGAGCAATAAACACGTGTGAAGAGTGAGGCCCTGCTCTGGGCATGGGGGACACCCATAATGGGGGGTGAAAGGGTGCTGGGTTTGGGGGACCCTCAGGGGAGCGGTGGGGTGCTCCCAACATGACACCCCATGAGCCCTTCAGTTGCCCTTCAGGCTCCTCGTGATACCCCCCAACTACACCTCGGGGT
>NW_009911543.1:0-725 GCF_000696875.1 Nestor notabilis | reverse complement strand
CTCACCTCGAAGGTTCTCCAGCCCATCACCATCAACGAGGCCTTTAGGACGTCATCGGGGTACAACAGAGCTCCCCAACAAGCCCAAAACCCCCCTTTGTCCATCAACCTTCACCTCCAAAGACCCCAAATGCCCCAAGATCTCACCTTGATGGTCTCCAAACCATCACCACCTGCAACACTGGGGCAAGAGACCTCAAGGAACCCCCCAACAAGCCCAAACACCCCCTTATCCATCAACCTTCACCCCCAAACCTCCATAGATCCCCATAACCCCCCCCCTTGAAGACCTCGAAGGTTCTCCAGCCCATCACCACCTCCAACTACGAGGCCTTGTGGACATCATTGGGCACAACAGACCTCAGGGAACCCCCCAACAAGCCCAAACACCCCCTTATCCATCAACCTTCACCCCCAAACCTCCATAGATCCCCATAACCCCCCCCCTTGAAGACCTCGAAGGTTCTCCAGCCCATCACCACCTCCAACTACGAGGCCTTGTGGACATCATTGGGCACAACAGACCTCAGGGAACCCCCCAACAAGCCCAAACACCCCCTTATCCATCAACCTTCACCCCCAAACCTCCATAGATCCCCATAACCCCCCCCCTTGAAGACCTCGAAGGTTCTCCAGCCCATCACCACCTCCAACTACGAGGCCTTGTGGACATCATTGGGCACAACAGACCTCAGGGAACCCCCCAACAAGCCCAAACACCCCCTT
>NW_009911542.1:0-16921 GCF_000696875.1 Nestor notabilis | reverse complement strand
TGATGTTAAGGTCCTTTCCAACCCTAACTATTCTATGATTCTATGATTCTATGATAGAAGGAAAAGAGCCAAACCAGACCATGAGAATACCAGCCATCCCTGCTGTGAATTAAGTTATGGAAAATTCAAGTGTCAAATACTGCCAAAAGAAACAATAAAAACTGTGCTACATTTACAAGTTCAGAAAAATACCATTAGATTCCTAAAATCAAAATTGCTTCTTTTCTTTTCTTGAAGAAATGGAGTCTTGAATATGAGTGGATAACATTGGGAAAAAAAACCCAACAGAACAAAACAAAACAAAAAACATCTTCACCATGAGAACATTGGTATTACAGCACAAACACAAATACACTAGGTGCCCAACTCCTTCTCATCAGCCAGTGTTTCCTCTGTCAGTGCTTTCTGTTTCAGAATCACTATTTTCATAACATACAAATGGGAATACTGGGGCAGATATATGTAAGGCATGGCTCATCTTAGACATTAGGCAACATATCACAAAGACAAGCAATAATTTTTATAATTTAGGGTGGGAGGCATATCTCTAACCTTTAAATGTCATCTAGTCCAACCTCTAGTTTTAATTTTCTAGATTTCTTCTAAATACCTAGGAGTACTCCTAAAAGGTGGTTTACCTTTTCATCAAGTAAAGGCCTGATAATACATTCATTATGAGAACTGTAGCCATGCCTTCCTCTGCACTGGCTGTAAGGGGAGTTAACAATTTCAGATGCACATATCTGAAGCTAGGTGTGGTGAATCCTTGCTACAGTGATGTCTACATCAGTAGCTATGATGCGTAGTGTTAAGATGACCAGCCTACCTCTTGAAAACTGTATCATCAGAATTGCAGAAAAATATGGAATGAAGGATGTATCAAAATGTGAAGAAGCTTGAGTGCTGCCAGCTGCTATTGACACACAAGAGAAATGGCAGATCCCCAGCAGTAGCTAGGAAGAGCACCTAAAGAGTTAGAAGAATTTCAGTGAGGGGAGGGGAGAAAAAAAGAGGTACAACTCCCCTTATTACCAAACATCTTCCTACTGATCTGACTACAGCAGAAGCAGTAGAGTAACATAGTTCTGTCCAGCCTAATATACCCTGCTTCCTTTTGTGAATCACAGCAGTTTTAACTTGTATGAAAGTCTACCATGGCACACAGTGATTTAATCTTTTCATACTGAGCTCTCCCAGTAATAAGCCACCCCAGATCACTGTGGCAAATGTGTTTCAGATGAACTTATGAGTCATTCTGAGGGAACAATTGTAGCCCATTCAAGTCTCACTGCTGCTGAATACATGTTCTGAGTATATGTTTCAAAAAGTACTTCACATACAAAATTTTATCACTGCCTGTATCAAGCCAGACCTGTTGTTACTCTTTTGCATTTCATAGGATTTCTATAACCAGGTAAAAACACACCATTATCTGAAGTAGTCTCCAATAATACATAGGCAATGCCCTATATATAAGATAATATTCTCTAAGATTTCAAGACATGTCCCAGATTTAAAGAGCTGCCACTTCATCATTTAAAGTGAAGATTTTGAAGTGTTTTGTAAGTATTAGTTATTTAATCCTCACACCACCTTTGTGACCAAGTAAATAAGCATTATCAAAGCAATTTCCATTGCTGTCACACAGGTTTAGAGTTGTGATGAAAAGCTGCACAGAGGTCCACATTAGAAGCACCAGCTGAAAAGAACTGCAGGTATATTTGTGTACAAAGCCAAAAAGTACAGAAATTGACCCAGAAGGCCGCTTAATTGTTTTCCATTAACATTAAAACTGGGTGGCTTTATACATATTTCTTGCCTGAAAATGAACAAGCCACATTTGTAGAGAAAGACCCTTTCATCCAAAGGTATTTTTCAGTTTAAAGGGAAACATGGAAATGGAACAAGGAAGCAGCTACAGAAAGGAGATCTGTAGCTCATCTTTGCTTGAAAGGGAGAGGATCAGAGACACAAAGGTGGACACTGGCATGGATTGAAAATAAGGATCTCAAATCCCTAGGTCTTTGTGACTCTGCTTTCAATTAACATGTGAGTAAGTTTTAAAGTAGAGTATATGGTATAGATGGCGTGTACAACTAAATCAGCCATCTATGTGTAAGGAAAGGTGTACACGTGAGAGAAAAGATATATGCATCAGCCACTAAGAAGAACCTTTGCCTACTTAGTATGCTCTATACTTACACGCTTGTGTGCTGTATTTATATCTGTTTTACTTATTCCCATGAGAAAAGGATAAAAATAGATTAAAATAAGGTTTATCCCTCCATTTAAAAAATCTAGTTAAAAATTTCAAATACAAATTTTAATGTGGTCTTCACTGCAGCTATAGTCCAAGATGGTATATTCTGCTTTCAATTAAAGACAATAAAGAGGACCAGGCTTAACCCCTTGAGAAGTCACAGGGAATACTTTACAGCTAAAAGACAAGGTGAGGATATAGACAGCTTGTAAATTACCAGCACAATTACCATCATGCAGTACTATTTTTCCATAGCTTCAGTCCTAATAAGCTAATCAAAGAAGATATTACACATTATTTTCTTTCCTAGACAAGTTGTGAAAATACTAAAAGTAACGAGACTCTGTAGCTGAATCACAGAATCCAAACTACTGAAGCTAACTTTGCACATGTCACTTCTACATTCTCTTTATCCAAGACAAAAATCTTGTGTCCTTTGAGCTTTCATTTAGAAATACTAGGAAGAAGTGACAATTCTAATCCTCAAAATGTAATTTTGTTTGCTTGGTTAGAAGCCATAAAATCAAGAAAAGGAAGTCAATTTGAGTGTAGGAAAATACAGTATTTGCTTATCAGTTTACACTATTCATTACTATTCTTCATTAGTCATAAGAAAATTGTGGGTTTATTTCACAAGGAAACTGTCGACTTGCATGAGATGTTATTATCTCTCCTGTTTACTTAATTGAAACCTTCTTGGAACCACCAGCCATACAATGAAAAATCTGTTCCTGCAATAGAGTGTAATGACAGATGACAACAATCATACAATTATTTAGTATCAACAACTAATAATTAAACAGTGAATGAACCTGACAGAATACCTTTAAGATGTTGCCAAGCTCTATATGGATAAACTGAATGTTTAAAACACATCTAATGATTTCACCAGTCTTAACTGTAACTGTGTCTAGGTGTAAAGCTCACATGCTCTAAAAGTAATGAAGAATGTGTCAAACGTTTGAACAGAAACAATTAACTTCTGTCAAAATATTTATTGTTCTGCAAATAATCAGAAACTGGGGAAAATTATGATAGTTACAAGACAAGGTCTATTGTCTTCACGAAAGAAATTGCCTTACACAGCAAATTTGAGTAGTAAACTCTTTGAGTATGTTTAATAATGAGTTTCCTTCCCTCCACTCTAGAAATATTTACAAAATACCTTGCATTTTAAATAGAAAAAGAGTTGCTCAATGTTGATAAGCTCACATAACATATGCTGTTATTACTGATGTGTAAACAATATATTCAGTGTTCAAGGTCAGGATGGGGTTCTGAGAAACCTGATCTAGTGCAAGTTGTCCCTGCCCATGGCAAGTTTTCAGACTAGATGATCTTTAAAGCTCTCTTCTGACCTAATCCCGTTATATGAATCTATGATTTTATTAGTTATGCTCTTGATTCCTTTGTATAAATAGGTTTATTCCCTGTGGCTTAGAAGAGCTGAATAATGTAGCTTTTGAACTGAAGACATAATATAAAAAATACATGTGTTTTCAAAAGCTGTGTGAGTAAATCTGTATTTATCAATGTTTCTGCATTACGCTTTGAGAAGACAGGGTAAATAGGAACAGGAATGTATGTAAGTGACAGACTACAGTTATTAGCTGTAACAGTAAACCCAGCAAGGAACACACATACACACACAAAGGTGAAAATATCTGAAATAATGTTATGATTTGGTCTGGTAGTATGATTATAGAAGTCTCATATCAGGTTGAATTACTGGGCTTCAATGGCTTCAGTAGATCCAGTTTTAATACTTAAGACAGGACACCTGAACAGAAGAAAAACATTAAGAGTTAGTCAACTGTGTATGCTGAAGACCAAACTGAAATTCATCACAGGGTAGAGAACAAACTGCTATTTGTCTGTGGAAGAAAAAGTGCTTCAGGAATGAAGAGGATTCAATATTATCAGATTATTGGAAAACTGAATGTCTCTGATTCAAAACCCATTTCAGAAATCCAGGCAGCAGACCAGGATGAAAAGGGAGGATTTTGGACTTCATGAAAAGGCAAAGTCATTATGAAAAGCACTCCTGGAAATATTCTGAACTATTCTTTACAATTGTGAAGAAAACGGTTCCAATGTAATCAGAAGATCATCCTCTTTACTACATGGTCCATTGTCCTGGATTCAGCTATAGCAGTCATTTTTTCTCCTTCTTAGTAGCTGATACAGTGCTGTGGTTTTGACTTTCAGTCTGGGAACAACGCTAGTAACACCAATGTTTTTAGTTGTTGTTAAGTAATGTTTACTCTAACCAAGGACTTTCTCAGTCTCATGCTCTACCAGGGACGAGGGGAAGCCAGGAGGAAGCAGAGGCAGGACACCTGACCCAAACTGGCCAAAGGGGTATTCCATACCACAGCACGTCATGCCCAGTATATAAACTGGGGGGAGTTAGCCAGAAGGCCCTGATCGCTGTTCGGGTCAGGCTGGGTATCGGTCGGCGGGTGGTGAGCGGTGGTGTCCTCTCCCCTTTTTATTCCTCTTATCATTATTATTGGTAGCAGTAGTGGTTTGTATTACACCTTAGTTACTGGAGTGCTGTTATCTCAACTCGTGGGAGTTACATTCCTTCGATTCTCCTCCCCATCCCTCTGGGAGCAGGGGGAGGAAGAAGCGGGGGAGTGAGCGAGTGGCTGCATGGTTCTGAGTTGCTGGCTGACCTTGAACCACAACACCCATGACTTCACAGATCAAAAAAAAGACTGAGGCAGGCTTCAATTTTAATGTTTAAGAAAAGATAGACATTTTTGAATATTTCTTTTAAAAAATCTTTAGCATACTAAAATTTACATCTTGCTAAATAGATTCTGTATGTTTGGGGTTTGGTTGTGTTTTTTTTTTTAATAGTAAAAATGTCATAATGCAGTGGTCTTCAAATTTTTAATCAGACAACAGTCTTCAAAGTTTTGAAGACCAAATCAATCAATCACCTTCAAAACTTTAATCAGAAAAAACTGCACTCTTGCCCAGTGCTCCAATTTGAAATGAATGAGTATTATGGTTGTAAATCCAAGTAAGAGTCACATGGATCCCAAGATTAGTCTGGCCAATATGATTGGATCTTTTTTAGCTAATAAAATCTAAGAAAGGAGATGGCTATCTCAAGTCAAGTGAGGAAAAGGTGGACCAGGTCAGAAAGCAAAGTGTTGGGGGATGTGAATAAGTCATGCCTTGTAAGCAACAAAAGAACCAAATGAGCCCCATCCTGATGTTAGGAGAACCAAATCCATTTGGAATTTAATCTGGGGAAAGATGTAAATGGCAAAAAGAAGGGCTTATACAGTTAGTTATATTAGTAACAAAAAGAAGATGAGGGAAAATGTGAGTTCACTGCTGCATGGGACAAGGGACCTGGTGACAAAAAACATAAAGAAGGCTGAGGTACTCAATGCATTCTCCACCTTGGTGTTTACTGGTATGATTTGCTCTCAGTAATGTCCCTGAGACCAGTGGAAATTCTGGAGCAAGGAGAACTTCTCAGTAGAGGAGGATCAGATTAGGGAACATGTGAAAAAACTGGACATATCTAGGTCCATAGGACCTGACAGAATGCACCCACAAGTGCTGAGTGAGCTGGCCAGTGTCACTATGAGGACTCTGTCTATTACTTTTGAAAGTTTCTGGTGATCGAAGGACGTTGCTGAGCACTGAAAGAAAACAAATATCACTTCTACCTATGAGAAAGACAAGGAACCAGGGAACTAACTACACACTGGTCTGCCTAATCCTGAACGCTGCGAAGATGGTGGAGAGAATCCTCCTGGAAATAATTTCCAAACATGTTAAGGGTAAAAAAAAGGTGTAATCCTAGAAGTCATTACAGAGGCCAGTACTTTTAATATTTTCATTAATGACCTGGATAACAGGACAAAGTGCATTCTTAAGAAGTTTGCAGATAATACAAGTCTGGGAAAAGTAGTTGAGAACAACAATTACTTGTGCTGTCATTCAGAAAGACCTAGACAGACTGCAGAAATGGGTTGACTAGGATATGAGGAAGTTTTACTAAGGGAATTGCAATATTCAGAGGAGGTAGAGAAGCTGGGAGTGAAGACGAGTCCAGGAAGAAGGGAGGGGTGGGGGAAAGCTGTTTTTAGATTTGCCCTTATTTCTCATTCCTACTCTCATTTGATTGCTAATGAATTAAATTCATTTCCCCAAATCTGTTTTGCCTGTCATTGTAAATGCTGAATGATCTCCCCGTCCTTATCTTGACCCATGATTTTTTTCATCTTATTTTCTCCTCCTGTCCTGTTGAGATGGAGGGTTGGTTGAGTAGCTTGGTGTGCACCTGCCAGCCAGCTCTGGTCAACCCACTGCAACAGGAAGTAAAGGAGATGGAGCTAGACTCTTCTCAGTGATATCCAGTGGAAGAACAAGAGGCAATGGTCACAAACAGAAATGCTGTTAAAACATAACAAAAAGCCTGTTTATTGTGAGGGTGGCTGAACACTGAAACACTGCACAGACAGGTTGTGAAATCTCCATTCCTGAAATTCAAAACCCTACCAGACATGATCTGAAGCAACCTGCTTTAGTTAATCCTGTTTTGTAGAAGGGTTTAGATGGATTAGATGGTCTCTAGAAGTTCCTTCCAGCCTCAAATATTCTGTAATTCTGAGAAATTATAAATTTTCTGAAATCAGGTTTAAGTCGGATTTGTGTTGTATATGAATTACATTGGCTCTGTGCAGAAAGGCAAATTCCACTCCTCAGTGCTCAGTTATGCTCATGAGCCTGCAGGTTGAGAATACAATTTTAATACCTTTAAATACAACTTATGGGTAGAAAAGTTAGGAAAAGTAAGTGACCATTCTTCTGTAACTGAGAACGGTCCATTGTAAATAGTTACATAGCAACATATCCATGTATATGTACCTCACTGCAATGTAGAAAACACTGTTAAAATCTTGCAGAAAAGTGTCTATCTTATGCTTTTAATATTCAGTAGTTCGTAAGAAGTTCAAGATCATGTCTTGGCCTGATTTATTTATTTTTAAATAGAAAATATTTTCTTAGCCCTGAGAACATTGCTTGAAAGAACAAAATATTTCTACAGGCAAAAATGGTGGAAATTAAATTCTGGTTTGTGTATACAAAGGCAGGAAATCCTAATGCCTCAAAATAACCAAAGCATATGGTAATGACAAACGTGACGAGCAAATTGTAAAATAATAATACTAAGACTGTAGAATAAATGCGACAACTAGCAGATGTCTCTAGAGTACTCTTAAATGTCTGATCACATGAATTATGAATATTTCCTAGTTTTGTTCTTTTCCCTGTGGAAGACTGATCACTGACCTGCCTAGCACATGCTGGATGCACTTGCCCAAGGACAATCTAATCACAGAAAATACAGAGGCAGCATGTGTAAAACCCCAACCCTAATCAAGGCTAAAGGGGAAAGGTCACAATTTCTACCATATTTGAAAAATTTAAAGCACTTATCAGCCTTCTGCAGGAGAGGACTCTGATGACTCTGCATTTGAAAGAGAATAATCATGTGGTTTCCAGCTCTCCTGTCTTAGACTGTGATCATTTTTAAATGTGAAAGTAAAAGGCTACAAGCAAACATAAAAGTGCATATTAAAAGCAAATCACATCAAGTAAGCTACTCAAGATGTACTCTGGGGTAAAGACTTGCAGCATATATTCATTTAATGCACAAAATAGCATAACAAATACAGGCATTGCAGATCAAGTTGTGGTTCACTGCGATGAGCTAGTTGTTAAAAGCAGATAGACTTCTGAGAAAATGAACACTAAACAGATGCCTAAAAGGCTTTTACCACTAGCCATAATGCCTGAAACTTTCCCTTGTGTGTCCTGTGAAAGACTTCCAGTTTCCCATTTTAAAAAGTAGTCGTAACTACTTCTGATTGCAAACCCTAAGGAAAGTAGAAAGGGCAGCTTTAAAATAGCCTTTTCCTCTTCAGATTCTTACCTGTATGGGATCACAGTGATCTTTCAGGGTACCAGAAAACACACCTGAGGCCAAAAAGCTCTTTCAGAATTTATCTAGAACTGATAATTCAAGTGGAGGGGCAGCTGTCAGCTCCAGCAGCAGGAGGCTGCTGCCTGCAGTTGTTTGCACAGGTAAAATTTACTCCAAAATCTTTACAGCTTCTCTGCTGTGGTCTGAGCTCCTTTTGCAGCGTTTGAGATGACAGCTAACTTCTGGCAGTGGCATATAAATACTGCAGCTGGAGGCACATTCCCTCCTACATATGAATCTGGTTTAATATAGGGGCAGTTAATAAGCCTGTTGATTTGGGGAGGGATTTTTGATATCAGAATGAGTACAGTTGAGCAGGATTATGATGGACAAAGCCATGTGTGAGCTGCATATATTAATTCCTTTATTAAAAATTCATAAAGAAAAAAATCACAACTATTTTCAAATACAAATATTCCTCTTGTCATTAATTTAAGCTGTACATGCTATTGTCAGGCTGTTTGGCAGTGAGGCTGTGCTGTAAGCAGAACAGAGGTGGTAAGGCAGAACAGCAAGACATTTTTGCTTCATTGAACTCCTGAGCATATAGTCACACCAGTCCTCCTCAGGGTACTCCGTTACCTGAGCTGGGTGGCAGAAATGGGGTGCTGATTAAAGTCCCCATAATTCAGGAAGAAATGGTTAGAGACCTCCTGCTCCACTTAGATGTATACAAGTCTATGGGGCTGGATGGGTTCCACCCAAGAGTGCTGAAGGAGCTGGCAGAGGAGCTTGCTATGCCACTCTCCATCATCTATCAGCGGTCCTGGTCTAGTGGGCAGGTCCCAGGGGATTGGAGGTTGGCCGATGTGACGCCTCTCTACAGAAAGGGCAGGAAAGAAGATCCTGGGAACTACAAGCCTGTCAGCCTGACCTCAGTGCCAGGGAAAGTCACGGAGCAGGTGATCCTAAGTGAGACTTGATGATCTTAAAGGTCTTTTCCAACCTAGCTGATTCTATGATTCTATATAAATGCTGTCGTGGCCCACTATACATTTAGATGTTACAACATATGAAAGCGTGAGGAAGAAATGGAAGCAGGGTTACATACAGGCAATCCCAAAGTAGCTTAGGGTATGATGCATAGGCTAGAACATTAAGCACTCCTGAGACATTCAGCTAAAACAATTTGGCTCCATGCTTGTGTCTTCCTGAAATATACATCTGGTGAATAAATGCAGGTCATTTTCGTAACAGTGTAGAATCAAATATACCTTGTCTTCTTTCTCACTGGCATACTCTTGCTAACATGCTAACTTTGACAATAGCTGTTCAAAGATTCCAATACCATGACTGAAGTCTTCTAAGATGTTGGAGTATTGTAAAAATAACATATTTGGTGTTACTTTATTAGTGTCCTGTTTTTAGATCATAGGGATTAAAGTAGGTCAACTTTTATAGAATGATACTTTAGCTTTCTCCTTGAAGTTCTGAAATAGGAATTGTATCCTTACCAAACAAATTATCAATGCATGGCAAGAAACACAGGGATTCCTTATGCCTAAAGAGAGAGTAAGAAGGAGGGAGCATACATACAGCCCAGTAATAATAGTATTGACCAGAATTCCAGTCCTGCTCTAAATACTGATTTTGTTTGTAGTAGGAAGATATGTTACTTCCTTTGGAAGGGGGACAGAGCTCTCATTTTCCTCTCCTGAGCCAGCACCCTAAACATTGTATTTAAGAAAAAAGTACCATTCTGCGTCTTTTGAGGAGCTCCCAGCTGTAGCTGTGGGCTGTGTGTTTTGCTGGAGAGCTCAGTGGGAAATGATGAAAATCCAGTCGGGAACAGCATGAGGCAAGTGATAAACCATTCAGCTGTAACATGGAGGAGGCCATTCTGGGCATGCACAGAGGCAGACCTATATGTTCTTGAGGCACTCACCAAAGACAAGTCTGGTGTCTCTGGGCCTTATATTCTTTTGAAGTGAAGAAAGAAACTTTTTAAGCTCAGTCTGTCTCATACTAATCTGAATCTCAGAGTAGAGCAAGTAAACAATCACATCATACTGTGACACCTTAATCAAACAGTTTAAATTTTTGGTTTTAATATGTCTCAGAAGTCTTAAATATTATAAGGGACAGAGAAAGTACATTCTGCAAACAAGTGTTATGAAACAGTTGCAAGTTCAAGGACTCTTTTAAAATAGAAAATGATTTTTTACTTGGCTTTAAAGGCCAATTAATCTGAAAATTTTAATAAAAGCTAACAAAATAATGCATAATCTAATGAAGTATTGCAGTAATTTAGAGTGGTGGCTAAAATTATAACCATAACAACAAAGAATAAGAAAAACAAAAGGTACTTTTCATTTCTGTGTTGTCATGATTACAGAGCTATGATGGAAGATAAAAAGGTTTATTTAACTAAATGTGTAAAATACAACAATTGTTCAGACCCCACCAATCTTTTCTTCAATTTAAGTAAAAATATATACACATGTCCAGAAAGGAATTCAATGTCATGATGGCTATGGCTACACCTAAGTTAACAAGTAACCTAGCAGAAAGCAGGAGTAAATGTGCATTAATGGAGTTCATGTAGAGTAGTCAACATGCACAATACACACATTTTGTGTGTGTGGGGGGGGTGTGTGTGTGGAGGTTTTGACTCTCTCTACCATTGTGCCAAGGAATGAATGTCCATTAGCAATTGCATGGAATGTATTCTTAGCATATATTTCCCATCTTAACATAATCTGAAAGTAATCCATCTCTGGTCTCTGTACCCTTCATGATGAAAACCGAATGTAAGAATGGAAATATTTGAGAGGATTGCTTGCAATACACTGCAGTCTAAACTAAAAACCAGATGTAGATGTACCCATCTGGTAGCAAAATCAGAACACACTAAATTTTGTGAGGGGAGATGCCTATAGATGTTTACCTATACTAAAGAAAAAAAAATCATTATAGCACAAAAAATGGTGTAGAATGTGTGTTCACATAGAACAAGAGATAATATAAGTATCAGTCTAGTAATTAATTTGACAGAAAACAGTAATAGAAAAAATACAAGGCCTTCTATAGTGTTTCAAAATTAAAACAGTATTTTATGGAAAGTGATGGATAACACCCCTTCATGTTGCATAATGGCAGGTTTTATTCTTGTTTTATTAGAGGTGTAATCTTAAAAATAAACATACATAAAAATACTATTTCTATCATTCAAATGTACTTTCATAATACATATAGAACTATAGAAACAAGTTAGAGCTAAGAGAGGACTGAAGGAAATCTATTCATGGTGGGTTTCCAGATTTTTAAATGCATTTTTATTTCAAAAGTAACCTAACTCTTCATAAAATGAACACGTATGAAAAATACAGTTTTACTTCTAAGCATTAATTCTCCATTTTGGTTACATTTTATATTATAATAGATAATCCAAAAGAAATATATGAAACAATAGGTAATTTCAAAAGGAACTATTAATGCATTTCATTTATAAAATATAAAAATAGTGTGTTTCAACATTTTCAGGACTCCCTTCTTCCCCTTATTCTCCCTTCCTTCAAAGGACATACTGACAAAATCAAAATCAATTTTATGAAGTGTTTGGATCTTGAACAGAATTGCACTGTTCTGTAGAAAAGGACCTCACTCAATTTTTTATCTAAATGGTTCTACTTACAATGTTGAACTTGCATCATCAGCCATGATAAAAGGTAAAACATTATTTTAACAAAGCAATTAAACGACTATAATCCTAACAAGGACAAAGCTGATGAAATGCAAAAGTGTCCTGTACAGGAAAGTACATGCAAATAGACACTTAAAGATAGGTCTGACGAAAATGTTAGGATTTTATTTGAATCATTAATCAGCACAATTTTACACCTATTATTCCAGCTGAACTGCTTGGTATTTGATGGGGGGAAGAACAAAGAGGAAACAAAGGTTGATAACCCTTCCAGGAAGACAAAAAACCAGACTAGTTTGAAAAGAATCCCTTGCAAGTTCATTTTCATTTTAATTTCTGAAGCAAAACAAATCATATCATCTGTGAAAGACCTATGTATGTGCTTCTCTGTAAAGACTTCTAAACCTCAATAGAAAAGCCATAATTGTTTTACCTTCCTAAATCGGATGAGCATCCAGTATCCTTTTGTGATACATCATGTTGGTTCTATAACAGAGCCTCAATCCCTGCTTCTGCCTTCTGCTTCACCATGACAGAACTCTGCTGATAACCTAAGATAGGGAGATTCATATAAGGCATAAAACAAACAAAAAAACAAACAAATAAATAAATAAATCTTCTTTACACTTGAACTGATAATTATTTAATTATATGCTGCGTTACTTGTTTACTTACTATACTTACATTACTTGTTACTCACTGTAGTTTTACAGCTAATATCAAATAGATAATTGACACAGCTGGGCCCTGTGTCATCATCTAGTAGATAAAACATGTAATCTCAATACACCTTCTTAATGTGATTTTACAATTTCAGTAGTAGCTGAATGCTGCCATTTACATTAAATGAGGGCCCACAACTGACCTTTGTTCCATTCTGGATCTCTAAAACATACTGACTCTTGCTCAAAAGCTTCATGCAGGGGAAGTGAATGAAAAGTAATTATATACGTAAAGTTCCATTTTGTAATTCAGCTGATGGAGATGACTGATATGGTTCAAGTGTTCTTTCAGGCATGCTGTTCTGTTTTTCACAACAGTTAATTAAAGGCAACATGGCAACCAGATCAGTGTTCACAGGAACATGAGCACTGTAAAGTCCATCTGGTTTTACACACACACACACAAAAATATCTGTTTATTTCATTAAATTTTCTTCAGCAGAAGCCAGTAATCTGACATAGCCTCTGCCTCTTAGTTTCTTTCTTGACAGAAACAAAGAGGTTAACACAAGAAGAGAACGGTTCCATACCACTTTATCCCTCTTTAGTGTTATCTCTTCACCACGTAACAGAAATCTACCTATGGAGTAATGCATCTGTACCATATAAAGGCTTGTACACCAGTTTATATTTTTCCCCCATGGTATTTCCATGTGTCTGATTCACTGCTCTAGCTCTCAATACTATGACAAAATGTACACTCTTATTGCCTATGTGGAGCATTTAAAATAGTTTTTATTTTCTCACTTTTCAGTTAGCAAATATGCAGAGTTACAGGCTAAAATGTGGATACATTAGTTAGATCCAATGTTGAAATGCTGGTTTGGAAACAGTTGTTTCCAGAAATAAACCCAAACACAGTTTGAACTTCAGATGGGCAACTTTTATGTTGCTCAATCTTCTTTTTCCATCTATTACTTTAAAACTTAAAAGGGTAGCGACACTGTAGGCATTCCACTAGATTTGCCTTTGCTAGCACCTATCCCATGATATTCTTCCAAAAATTCTGTCTTTAGTGCCCTTTGAATTCATTAAGGGCTAAGAACACTCAACTTTCTGTTTCCGCCTGAGATGTTAATAAATACATTGGCAATGATCACAGCTAATCAGCTAAGTTCACTTTCATACGCCTGCATCCTACAGCACTGCACATCTATTTCATATTCTGAGCTGAAGAGATGTAAAATGTATAGGTTTTGTCATGCTGATTTTATACTCTGTTGCTCTGCTGTCCTGCAGTTTTAACTGCTTCATAATTTATTAATGCCACTTTTCTCTAATCTTCCTTCAGCAAACACAGCAGGGTAACTTTCATTCAAGCAAAAGCCACAGTTGCCCAGGATTTCTGTTAAACTCTGCAACTACACAAAAATAAGCTTTTAAAACTCATGGTAGAATTAGATTTAGACTTGGGCATCTGGGGGTCATTATTCAATAATTATTGAAGGAGAAGTATGATTTTAATCCAAAATGAACTCTGGGAATCTAATAATTACCTTACTTCTGGTACAACTGTGGAAACCTATTACACACCAGTGTGTCATACTTTTTTGTTACGCCACTGTACACTTATTAAGAGTCGTATTTTTTTAGGAAAACTCTTAAGCAGATGCATTGAAAAAGAACAGATGTGTTCACAGAACAAATTTTCCATGCTCTATTTTCCACTATGTATGTTTGTTTGTTTATGGAAGTAGGAAGCATAATTCATTCAAGGGATGGTAAAGGACCTGACTATCCATACCAATCATATCTGTTTAAACATTGACTGGAAAGGACAATTCATTTTAAGGGATTTTCTTAGGTCTGTTTCTGTGCCTAGAATTTCTATAACCTTCTTCAAAAATTAATAGGCTTTACACCCTCCAGTCACCTTTATGGGATGAAACTTGCAGTTGGTCTTAGGAAGCTCACTCCTGTGCACCTGCTGCTACTAAAGGGCAAGTGACAGCCTTCCCTACAGATGCTGCCTGGGGAAAGTTTTCATATAGAGAGATGAACCTAGGTGAATCTATCCTACTATTTATTAAGACTTTTTTTACCCTAAAATTGAGTTCTTGAAACAAAACATGGAGGTTTTTTGTTGTTTGTTTGGGTTTTTTTTAATACATACAAGAAGTCAGTAACTAAACTCTTACATTTTTGGGTGAAACTTCTGAACATTAACTTTTTCAAAACTTTCACCAAAGCCTGGTATTTATTTACACAAAAAGAAAAGATACATCGTTTTCATTATTTTTAGTAGTTATGTCTTTTTTTTTTTTAAAGAGTGTAACAAGAATATCTTAGATATGTCTTTTGTAGAGAAAGAGCGCAACAAGAATATCTGTCAGAAACTCCAAGGAAAGCTTTCGACTCTGCCATTTATTGCGAAATTCTATCTTCTGCATTCATTTGAGAATACAGTTAGTTAAGAAGATTAAGTTTAGTTTAATATCCCCTATGGTTTCCTGCAGTCACATAGTAATTCATTACCCTCTGCAATGTTTTGTGATTGATGTTATAAGGCACAATAGACTGGATTAATCAAAGAGATAAAAAGTAGATTTTCACTTCTTGAATATTAATGAATAACTGGAACTCTTATTCATTGACATTCAAAACCAGATAAAGAACCAGCAAGAAAGCTGTAGTAAAAGACAATTGGCACCCAATTTCTGCCTTTAAATTAAAACTGTCAAACATTTCTAGATAACAAGAGAGTTAAATATTTATGCAGTACAATTTGTTTAAGAACAAACTATAATGATACATTAAACCAGCAATTAGCAATATAATATGTACCTGTTTTCATATTTTAATAACTAGAAACATCATTTATACAACAGTGGCCAGTTTGCAACTGATAAGCTCTACCTCAGTACAATGCTTCCTATAACTTCTATGTTGGCAGAGAAGACAGTACAGCTTTATCTCTTTTTCAAGTAACAGTTTAGAAAATACTCAAAAGGCCTCTCATCTTGGGTAAACCAGGAAATGGATAAGTAAAATATACACAAATCAAATATGAAATCCAACTTGTGAATTTGGGTATGCACATTCTGAAACCACAAGAAGATCATAAGGCATCTTTATGAACTTCCTTCCACTCTCATTATTACTGATGTCAGTATGGCCTCTCCTTAGCTCTATAAATGTTTGCTTTTCTGCTAGCAGTTATACACAAAATATACCAAGCTCTATTCTCAGATTATTCCCATTGTCTGCTTAACTCCATCCATTCTCAGCCTGTTCTAGGCACTGCTGCAGAAAAGTCTGTTCTGGCTGGATTGGGCACCTTCACTCCACCAGTCGGGAAACATTAGCTGCACCTATACCACCAAATGATATCTAGGGAACATCCCTGAGCACTGCAAGTCTTTTGTCAACACTTGGATTTTTAAGAATGGTCTTTAGACAAAATTTTCCCAAACTCAGCACATTCCAGGCTAATAGGTGAGAACTAAGCTCAGAGATAGAAAACAATCATAAGCACATTCAATTTCTTAGTATGAATATAGTCATAGGGGCCAGGAACTTGCACCTTATTCTTCTTAACTACAGGAGAAATCTTTAAGCACCAGTATATTACAAATGCCAGGCAGAGTACATCTGACATTCTCTTTTCACCTTCTTTAGATCTTATTAATATTTAATTATGTAGCTAGTATAGAAATTCAACAGGATAAAAATGCAATTTGAGAATCCAGTGATCTGATGGTTTGGAATTGTGATAAAAAATTACATTATATCTTCCTTGCACAGCCAGGCAGATTCATGTTTTGAAAATATCCTTTTGGAGTGTAAACTGTGCATGCTATCCTTAGGCTGTTAGTTATTCCTGTCTGAGGTATTTTAAAGTGGGATATTTTGACTATGTCTACACAGAGGAGTAAAAACAAAAGTAGATGAGGCTTCTCATGCCATGCTCACCAGCTATGAACCCAGTTCGCAGAGCATTCATTTCTGTTTGCATCAATTATTAGATATCTCCCATTTTGAGGTTGTCACTTTCTGTGAACCCCTATTCTCAGGTAATGACTACTGTTACAAATCACATAAAAATGAGTACACCTGGCTCTGGGGAACAGTTTCTGTAACACAACAAGAAATTCACAAGTTAAGCTTTGCAACAAGTGCACTGAAACAAGTTCTCCACAGTTGTATGTATATCTATCAATAATTTGACTTTCAAAGATGCTGACTATACACAAATCCCAGTGAGAGTAAATTAAAAACGAAAACAGAAACAGGAGTTTATCAGCCCTCCTTTAAAACCTGTCCTGGGTTCAGCTACAGCA
>NW_009911541.1:0-5152 GCF_000696875.1 Nestor notabilis | reverse complement strand
AAAAACCAAAATAACTAACCAACCAACCAAAAAACCCCAAACAAATGAAAAACCTCAACAAAAAAAGACAAACCTTCAGGAAACTAATTTCAACATACAGGAACACAGACCTGGCCATGCAGCATTCCAGCTTCTTGCTCACCAAAGAAGTCATTACAAGTCCCCCTTCCCACCCTTTTGTTTAAGGCAAGTTAACCCTCTCAGTGTGTAATGACTGTCTAATAAACTGTCTCTATCTCACATATCCAAGCAAAACCAGCAGGCCAATGAACCTTCCAAAGAGCCTCTAAAAAGCAGCTCCATATTTCCCCTACTGCCAGAGGAGAGCAAAATTCTTCTTCACATTTATCCTTTTCCCTCCTGCCATGCCACCCTGAGTAAAGTACACACAGGTCAGCTCCGAAAAGGTTTTGGAAGAATCTATCAGCTGAAAATGTCATTATAATTGCTGCCATATCCAGGTAGCAAGAAAACTAGTAGGGAGTGTATCAGGCAGCCCAGTGATGTGACTGCCACTGCCTTGGGTTCACTGCAAGGGATGCAGGGCCCTACCTGGGCTGCTGTGCTATACTGAAGAAAGGATGTGACCAGGTAGCCGGAGTAAATAGGCCATGTAGGCTGCCCAGGGAGAAGGATCAAAGAGCAGCTTTGATGGTGGGGATGCCATAGGAGGGAGGGAAATTGGGCCTCACTGAGAGGACAGGTCTGGCGATTGGGGTTCCTTCTTACACCTGCGAGTGGACAGAAGGTGGTACACCTCCCACTGGGATGCTCTGACCTTGCCTAGTGCAATGCTCACCCCACTCCATATAAGCTACCAGGGATAAGCATAATATAATAAATTATTAAAAAAAAAAAAAAACCCCAAACCAAAACAAAACCAAACAAAGTTTTCAGGTAGATATTCATGCATTGTGATTTACCTGCACATGCAAATTTTAACCACAGAGAGAAATTTTATATTATGCTCAGCCCATTAAAATCCATTATTGGAATTTTATATATATGCCAGGAAGACAGGTAAGAGGTAGAAAGTCTTGAGAGAAAAGACAACTAAGAAAACATGGACAAAAATAGCCAGTCATACAAATCCAAGGAGGAGAAGTTACAAGACAAACAATGGAACAATTCAAAACAAATAACAAATCCCATGGAAGTGCCTCAAGCTTTATGGCTTGTTTTTTTTCCTTGAATGATGGGAAATGTAAGTTTTCTGTAAAGTTCTTGCTAGCTTTTTAGTAGAGGTTAAAAAGTTAAGATATTTTTGTTTAAAAAAAAGTATTTAAAGCCATTATTATATACAAATTGCTTCAGAATGAAAAATATTTTAACTGACAAAGTCATTAAAAATTTGATCACTTGTAAAAGTATCTGAGTAAATGAAAAAATGGAAATAATTTTACTGGTATAATTTGTTTCTTCTTTTTTTTTTTTTTAACATAATAAAGGTGGCTTTTCTATTTCAGCTAACACAGGGATTTAACATATGACAGAGAGCTTTGTAAAACAGCAAGAAATTATCATCATCAATTATAGCATCAGCTATAAATTAGTTACATAATTATATGTACATGCAAGTGTTCATCTTCAAAGTCTTTCACAGAACTTTTTTATTAAAACTACAGAAACACTAACTATTTATAACCATATCATACTGAAGTGTCAGTTTCACAGTAGTTTTTCTAGTCTTAAGGAAAAATTAGCATATTCCATTTATCAGAAAACCTCAACATCAACTAAATTAATTCTTCAAAAACATCTAAGCAACAATGTAAAATATTTGTTAGCTTCTGTACTAATTTTTACAGATACAATATTAACTTATTCTAGGCAATGTTTCAGAAAGTTATACTTTCTGAATACTTCCCAATGTTAGAGGCTGTTTCCATAGCCGCTTTTAAATTTGAGTTGAAATTTTCCACAATGCAAAGCTTTCTTCTTTTTTTTAACTTCTAAAGAAATGGTTAAAGTGTTTCAAAAAATGATGCCAGAGAAAACTACCATTTTTCTCCTTAGAAAACAAAAAAAACAAAACAAAACCATTGCCAGGAAAAGAAACAGCCATTTGGTTGTGATGCTATCATGTTGCCTTGCTACTGGGCAGACACCTGAGACTTGCTGGAACATACCTTTTGCTGTTCCCATGAAACACTACACACATTTGTCCATCCCTTTACGTCATTTCCATCTTCATGTTCTCAGCCCAACCAACGAGATTGTAGCTGATACATTCTCCAAATACCCCGTCTACAGCAAGCTTTGCAGACGTGTGTGAGAAAATAAAACTGCTTGGCACCCTTGACAGGTCTAGTTCCTAAGGTTAATTGAGGCAATGATCAGAGGATTGTCATCTTGCTAACAGCTCAGGAGGAGAGGGTGTCTTGAATTGGGAGGAAGAAGCTCATCAGAGATACACAAAGGGGCTACCACCAGGACAGCAAAAGGTCTTCCAAAATCTGGAGCAAAACCTAATATTTTGTGTGTATAATCATTTCTTTCTGTCAGCAGATGATCAAGTATGTGTCTCCTCTTCTGGGCTTCTGTATTGAAGACAGCAATCTATTATTAGCACTATCCGCCTGTCGGTTGGCTCCAGCAACTGAGGTCTGGATGGTACAGCTGAGGAATCCCAAACTCATGAAATAATTCTGGTGTGTCATCATAATTCCACACAATAGGATTGTTGATTTTTTCCAAATTAGGAAATTTAGCTTTTTCTGCACAGGAAATTCTATGCCAGTTTCAATCAAAGCCTCTATAGTTCTCAAGAATTAAAACCAAACAGACACTCTTCTACTTCAGCCACTGGAAGAGGGTAGAAATAGACAAACTTTGCCTGTGCAGCTACCCTTTGTTGAGGGTCAAAACAGAGCATCATGAATTGCCCAAAACCGCTGACAGGCCTGTGTACCCATCCAGCGCTCATGTAATTCCAAAAATAATTTCCTCTTACTTTTCTCCCTTTGGACTTAAAACTATTTTATGAATATTTATCAGACCATAATTCCAAAGACTCCTCTTTTTTTTATTCTCCCCCCGCCATGTATAACTAACTAATTCCTGAATGTCACATTTTTTCCATTTAAATCTTCCCACAACATAGTACCGGGGACTGCACTGTATCACAGGCAAAGAGAAATAGCTCACATTCCAATGTCAGAGTTATAATTATGCCACACATACGATGCCACACAAATTTTATTAGTTTGTTAGGCTGTAAGTAGCAACTGTACCAGCACCACAGCTCCATGCATTAATCTAATCAGGCTTCACATTAATAAACTCTTCCTGAATCAAAATATGTAGAAAACTCAATTAGGAAATCAAATGCTTCTCCAAGTTCAGTATTTCAGCATTTAGTTCTTAATGTTGGAAAACTGATATCCTCTATATACTGATACATCTGTCAGTCTGAACAACAGAGAGTGTAAAAGTACAGCAACCATCCATTACACGTTCTTGCTGGAGTTCCTGAGACTCGGAATGATTGACTTCGTGATACATTTTTGCTTTTCTCTCTTCTCCTCAACCTAATGTTGGAGGAAACACTGGACACTAAGGATGTCTCTTCCACATTAATTACCAAACACAGTATGAACACGCTACCTTGAAGCTACCAACAATAAATGGGGAATATCACAGCAGCTCAGAGTCAAGAAGCACCTATGGTTTTAGCTTTGTTAACACAGCAAAACTGCAACCATACCTTTGTCCTAAGTTTTGCATTCCTGTGTAATTCAGCATATCTTACAGTTAAGGGTACTTTTTATGTAATACGTAATATTTATGGTTGGATTCAGTGTTACTAAGGGTCTTCTCCTAGCTAAATGATGCTGCGCTTTTATGCAATAAACTGCAGTCTCTCACAGAAGCAAACAAAAAGACGGTCTGTGCTCCTCCTGTTGAAAGCACAGAAGACTCGTTCCTATATGAAACAATATTTTCTTACAGTGCTTGCTGCTGAGACAGACTTTTCTCACTCTGGAGAAAGACAGTTTCTGTTTTGGGAATACTATCTTGTGCATGCGTCCTTTGCGGAGGTACACAGTGTGCTGGGTGAAGAAATGGCTGCAAGGCAGGGTTCGAGGGGTTGTGGTGAATGGGGCTACATCAGGCAGGTAGGCAGTCACCACCGGTGTTCTTCAGGGCTCAGTTCTATGGCCAGTTTTGTTCAGTTCAGTTTTGTTTTGTTCAGTTTTATCAGTGATCTCAAACCAGGAGTTGAATCTAGTTTGTAAATTTCCTGATGGTACCAAACAGGGAGGTGCTGTTGACTCTCTTGAGGGAGTAAGAGGCCTTGCAGAGAGGGATGCAGATAGATTGGAGGACTGGGCAATCATCAATGGCATGAAATTTAGCAACAACAAATGATGGTTTCTGTAACTGGGATGGAGGAACACCAGATACAAGTATAAACTTGGAGAGGAGCGTCTGGAGAGCAGCCCTGCAGAAAGGGACCTGGGGGTGCTAGTTGGCAATAGGCTGAGTGCGAGTCAGCCATGTGCGCTGGCAGCCAAGAGGGCAAGCTGCATCCTGGGGTGCATCAAACACAGCACAACCAGCGCTCAAAAGAGGTGATTATCCTGCTGTCTCCAGCGGCGATGCAGCTTCACCTTGAGTGCTGTGTGCAGTTCTGGGCCCCAGCACTTAGAAAGGGTGTGCAGGTACAAGAATGTATCCAAAGGACAGCAACAAAGCTGGTGGGAGGGCTGGAAGACATGCCCTGTGAGGACTCCGGGTGTGACTAGTTTGGAGAGGAGGAGGCCGAGAAGTGACCTGCAGCTTCCTGAGGAAGGGGAGAGGTCCTGGGACAGTGCCAGGACACACGGGAATGATTCAGAGCAGCCTCAGGGGAGGTTCTGGCTTGACCTTCAGAAGCATTTCTTTACCAAGAGGGTGGTCAAACACTGGAACAGGCTCCCTGGGATGGCGGTCGATGCCCCACGCCTGTCAGTGCCTCTCCTCCCCTCTCCATCGTAACCTAAACAAATGTTTGTGAAATCTGTTGAACCAAATGAAACCAGAAAGTCAAAATCTTTGGAAACTGTTGCACTTTGGGAAACCTTTGCTGTATTTCCCACTGGCAATGCTTTCCCTTGCAGGACTTCAGCAAGCACCCCTTCACACACTTGTGACACTTGTGCTCTCCACT